>NC_045981.1:14302573-14597629 GCF_010909765.2 Amblyraja radiata | reverse complement strand
GGGAAGAGAGAGAGAGCGGAAGAGAGGAGAGAGAGAGAGGGAGAGAGAGGGGGGAGAGAGAGGGGGAGAGAGAAGAGAGAGGGAAGGGGAGAGAGTGAGAGGGGGGAGACAGGGGAGAGAGGGGGGAGAGGAGAGACAGAGAGGGAGAGAGAGAGGGGAAAGAGAGGGGGAGAGGAGAGATAGAGGGGTGAGAGAGAGGGGGGTTGAGAGGAGAGAGGGCGAAGAGAGGGGGGAGAGAGAGAGAGTCTCTGTGCCGAATTCGTCCAGGTGACTGGCATGGATCAGGCTGCGGCTCGGTGCATCCTGGAGGACAACCAGTGGCTGCTGGAAGTAAGTACCAAGCACTGGGTAGAAACGGTGGAAGATAGTGGACTTCAAATGGGGGTGGTTGTTGAAACCATCCTGCTTGCCTGCTAGATTTTCACTCACTGTAACGGCAGGAAAAATGTTCCCGTTGTTGGGGGAGTTCAGAACCAGGGGTCACAGTTTAAGAATAAAGGGGGGGCCAGTTAGGACTGAGATAAGAACAACCTTTCTTCACGTAGAGAGTTGTGAATCTGTGGAATTCTCGGCCACAGAAGGCAGTGCAGGCCAATTCACTGGATGTTTTCAAGAGAGAGTTACATTTAGTTCTTGGGGCTAACGACATCAAGGTATATGGGGAAAAAACAGGAAAGAGGTACTGATTTTAGATGAATAGCCATGATCATATTGAATGGCAGTGCTGGCTCGAAGGGCCGATGGCCTATTCCTGCACCCATTTTCTGTGTTTCTATGCTTGAGTATATGGCAATAAAACTCGATCACTTGATTTTGAAGCATTCATGCATGGTGGAGGCATAATGTAGTCATAGAGTGATACAGTGTGAAAACAGGCCCTTGGGCGCAACTTGCCCACACCCAACATGTCCCAGCTACGTCACCTGCTTTTGGTCCATACCTCCAAACCTGTCCTATCCATGTATCAGTCTAACTTTTTCTTAAATGTTGGGATGGCCCCTGCCTCAACTACCTCCTCTGGCAGCTTGTTCCATACACCCATCACCCTTTGTGTGGATAAAGTTACCCCTTAAAAAGTTACCTCTTAAAAATACTTCATACAAAAAACATTGAAATCATACTTCTACAGTGCACTAAAACATGATTTTAATACATCAAATTTCAAAATGTTCCTACCCTGGGAGGGGGGGACACCCTTCTTCCACCCTCTCCCCACTCGGTTGCTCCACACCCTCACCGGGTACCCCCAAGGCCAGTGATCAGTGATCGCACAGCCTCCCCCCTTTCAAAAACGCTCCAATCCAATTTAAAGCATATATATTGCATTCAAGTGTAAGTTAAAAGACTCGCTACAGTATGCACCATATTGCACAATTTCAAGCTGAAAAATGCAAACATTCCGTACCAATGGGAGGGGGACACTCTCCTCCCACCCCCCCCCCACCCCCCCACCCTCCCTCCCCCCCGACCCCCCGTCGCTATGCTGCCTCGGGCATGGTCTCTCACAATTTCTCACTCCCAACTCCCACCCAATGTTGGCAGCCCTGCTAAACACACACATACCCACAAAGGGTGGTGGGTAAATGGAACAAGCTGCCAGAGGAGGTAGTTGAGGCAGGGACTATCCAAACTTTGCACATGCACACACACACATGCACACACGCACACACGCATGTCCATGCACACATACGCACACGCACACATGCACACACACATATACACGCATGCATGTATGCATGCATACACATATACACTCGCATGCACACATACACACACACGCACGTATGCACATACATACACTCACACACACAGGCACACATGCAAACACACATACACACACATGCACGTATGCACACATACACAAACTCACACACTCACGCACACACACATGCACGTATGCATGCATACACACTTACACACACACACACACATACACATACACACACGCACACATGCACATACACACACACATACACATACATACATACACACATACACATACACATGCACACACATACACACACACACACATTCAAAGCGCTGCATGGCATATTTGTTGATGTAACTGTTTTTACAGGACGGTTTGTACATTACTTGGCGCTGGGAGCTAGAATGCTCTGGTCAGTGCACAGAATGAAGTATGCACAAAATGTGCCTTCACCTTGAAAGGACCTTCTGCGTAGTTTATAGCTGCAAGTGGAGCACAGATGCAGAGCCCGCCACACTGGACTCTCTTGTGACCTTAGTTAGTAAAACTTCTGTCCGGAAACGCAATAAATTGCACATCAGGCCGGCGACGCAACTCACCCTGGTCATAACCAGTCATGCCAGCAGGAACATGTTGACTTAAACCAGCCGAAGACCACTTGAGTAAGCTCATTACTGCCCTGATGAGTGGATTAATGTCGTATAAAATTTCACATTGTCTGCACAAGGGGGCTCGACAGAAAGTGATTGAGTTTCGTCACACTGTTGACAGGGGAAGCAGGGCCATGAAGTCGAGACCAAATGGCTTTTGAAGTCTTGCTGAAGAGGTTTCACATTCTCCACAGCCCATCGGGAAATGGACCAACTACACGCTGGAGAAAACGGGAACCTCTTTGCAGGGTTGAACTCCATGTGCGGGAATCTCATTACGAGTTGATGGGCTTCGCCGCATGTGCTTTATAGGACTCTTGTGATCGCCTTTTCGCAGAGATGTGGGACTCATCTCACTGTTAGAGCCGCCTCTGAACACAGGACTGATGTTTGCTCACCCGCCTTAACACGACTTGCGCAGCAGAACCCGAAGCGATGGAGATTAAAGGACGAAAACTTTTATATAACATTACACGTCTATGACGCTGGTCTGCAGAAAACTGCTCGCAATACT
Source organism: Amblyraja radiata (assembly GCF_010909765.2). Lineage (NCBI taxonomy): Eukaryota > Metazoa > Chordata > Chondrichthyes > Rajiformes > Rajidae > Amblyraja > Amblyraja radiata. The sequence goes on along the minus strand of NC_045981.1, from coordinate 14,594,757 downwards.
CCAAATGCAGCATGGCCAGCGCCTTACAGAGCCTCAGCTTCTTCAGACCTGTCCTCACCCAAAGATCTCACCCCTCAGCCCAACATTGTCCTCTGATGCCTTCAATACCCCATCCCTATCTCCTACACGTTTATGCCAGGCATTTTTGCAGAATTATTCAGATATCCACTTGCAAACTGCACCTCCCTTGCCAAAGGTATCAGCAGCCCTTAAACAAACATTACTTACTCAGTTGCTACTTTAAATCCGCTGTTGGGAATAGCAAAATCCGCCTAAAATATTCTGGAAAAACGATGGGGTCTGCAGGGAAACGTTTTTGTGAATATGAAACATATTAATTCCTGGCCTTATAAATAACAGAAAAGGATATTGGAACGGTGACTAATGGCTGGATCTGGTCAACCTTGACTGGACATTCAGTCTGAAGTTTGCCAGGGTTTTGTATTTCACTGCACCTCAGTGTAATCTTTTTGTATTTCCACTACTGTGCAGTAGAATGACTCCATGCTATGAATTATGTCTGTATTGCAAAGTGGCCATTAGGAGCCCCGAGTTCATTTTGGTCCAGTTTCTGATTTTTTTATTTTTAGCCCATATCGATGTTGGCGTATCCGAATGCTTTAGCGTTGTTAACCCATCCTTGCGAATTTTGGAATAACCAAGTTTTCTTGAGGCATCTTTCTGTGCGGCTGGCCGATATGCTGTCCACATCTCCATTATTTGCAAGGACCGCTGCTCTGAAGAAGGGTCCCGACCCGAAGCATCGCCTATCCATGTCATTTGCTTCTAGTGTGTCGGGAATAAGTGAAAGAAGTGAAAAATTGTATTGTAGACTTGAATAGTTTGGTTTAGTTTAGTTTACGTACAGGAAGAAACTGAGTCTGAAGAAGGGTCTCGATCCAAAACGCCACCCATTCCTTCTCTCCAGAGATGCTGCCTGTCCCGCTGAGTTTCTCCAGCATTTTGTGTCTACCTTCAAATGAAACCAGCATCTGCAGTTCTTTCCCACATGAGAAACTGCAGATGCTGGTTTAAACCAAAGATAGACACAAAAAGCTGGAGAAGTTGAGAGAATGGAGCAGCTGGGCTTGTACACTCTGGAGTTTAGAAGGATGAGAGGGTATCTCATTGAAACATATAAGATTGTTAAGGGCTTGGACACACTAGAGGCAGGAAACATGTTCCCAATGTTGGGGGAGTCCAGAACCAGGGGCCACAGTTTAAAAATAAGCAGTAAGCCATTTAGAACGGAGACGAGGAAACACTTTTTCTCACAGAGAGTGGTGAGTCTGAGGAATTCTCTGCCTCAGAGGGCAGTGGAGGCTGGTTCTCTGGATACTTTCAAGAGAGAGCTAGATAGGGCTCCTAAAATAGCGGAGTCAGGGGATATGGAGAACAGGCAGGAACGGGGTACTGATTGGGGATGATCAGCCATGATCACATTGAATGGCGGTGCTGGCTCGAAGGGCCAAATGGCCTACTCCTGCACCTATTGTCTATTGTCTATTAAAACTCAGCGGGTCAGACAGCATCTCTGGAGAAAAGGAATAGGTGACGTTTCAGACTGCATCAGGGGAAAGGTTAATGAGATGTATAAACAGTGATCTAGAACTAAAACTAAACCTAAACTAAACTAAGCTTTTCAATAATCACCTCTACAAAACCATTCTTTCACTTACTGCCAGTTCTTTTTATTATCAAACTCACATTTGTAAAAATCGCCCTTAAGGATTAGTCGACAATGAATAACTAAAAATTGCTGCTTCTGGAAGCCTCTGGAAGCTTCTGGAAGCTGTGCACCAATTAGCTGCTGTATATCGCAAATTGGAAAAATAACAATGCTTCAAAAGTATTTATGTGTGGGAAAGAACTGCAAGTGCTAGATTCAATCGAAGATAGACACAAAATGCTGGGGTAACTCAGCGGGACAGGCAGCATCTCTGGAGAGAAGGAATGGGTGATGTTTCGGGTTAGGTCTGAAGAAGGGTCTCGACCCAAAACATCACCCTTTCCTTCTCTCTAGAGATGCTACCTCCACCTTTTAGTGTCTTTCTTCAAAAGTATTTCTTTGGCCTAAAAGAGTCTTGTAATGCCTTAAAGATGATACAAAATGCAAGGTTTTCATTCTTCCACTGCAGCGCAAATTGAATATAAAGTGTCTGAAGAAGGCTCTCGACCCGAAACATCACCCATTCCTTCTCTATGAGTGTCGGGTTATTGGGAGAAGGCAGGAGAATGGGGTTAGGAGGGAGAGGCAGATCAGCCATGATTGAATGGCAGAGTAGACTTGATGGGCCGAATGGCCTAATTCTGCTCCTATAACTTATGACCTCTCCAGAGATGTTGGCAGTCCCGCTGAGTTGCTCCAGCATTTTGTGTCCTTCTTCGGTTTAAACCAGCATCTGCAATATCTACACATAAAGATTTACCGTGCTGGTAGACAGCGTGCAGAAAACTTTCTCTAGTGGTGAACTGTTTATGGTCTGGTTCTGTTCTACATAAAATCACACATCAGGCATCAAGAATACAGAGGGGTGTTAGCACATTATACTGCGCACACACTACAGCCAACTATGTTCAATAAAGTTGACACTGCTTGTGGATTCGACCAGTAGCAGCTATTTAAAAACAGTTGTCAGGAACTGCGCCTGGCCTTTACGGCCATTGTTTATACCACATTAACCTTTAGGCAGAAAATAATCTGAAGTGTGAGAGCAAGAATTGATTCTACCCGTGGTGACTTGGGACGAAGGGGGAACTGATGGAGAGGTGGGGGGGGGGGGGGGGTTGGGGAGCGTAGGGGAGGGGCCAGGCAGTAGATGGGACCGTTCGGTACTTTTGACTTGTCGATGCCAGCACGTGGCGACACTTGTGTGTAGGAAGGAACTGCGGATGCTGGTTTACACCGGAGATAGACACAAAATGGTGGAGTAACTCAGTGATCATAAGTGGTAGAAGCAGATTTAGGCCATTTGGCCCATCAAGTGTGTAGAATAGCGTCCATGTGTGAGATCGCTGGTCGATGCGGACTCGATGGGCTGAAGGGCCTGCGTCCGCGCTGTATCTCTAAAGTAAACTGAAACTAATCTAAACTACACTAAACTCCCTGTAGTTCACACAAAATGTTGGAGTAACTCAGCGGGACAGGCGGCATCTCCGGAGAGAAGGAACCGGGTGACGTTTCGGGTCGAGACCCTTCTTCAGACCCTTGCATACCGTCTAGGTTGCACACAACACAATTTCACTGTAACTCGGTACCCTAGCTACGTGTCACAATACAGTACCACCCATTCATTCATTCATTCATTCATTCATTCATTCATTCATTCATTCATTCATTCATTCAAAGCCCAAAACTCCTAGTGCAACAAAGGCAGTATGTAGTTGAGAGTTCAGTTGGAGTTTGTAGTGTTCAATGGCCTGAAGGTTGTTGGGAAGAAGCTGCTCCTGAACATAGATGTTACAGTTTTCATACCTTCTTCCCAATGGCAGGAGTGAAATGAAAGCGTGTCCAGGGTGGTGTGGGTCTCTGATGATGCTGGCTGCCTCTTTGAGACAGCGCCTCTTATAGATCCCTTCGATGGTGGGGAAGTCAGTACCCGTGATTAACTTGGGAAATCTTCTGAGAATAGGTCAAAAGGGAATTGTTTCACTGAACCCTTGATGTTGAGAGGTGAGAGGGTGGAAAGGGAGGATGCTCGAGGGAATGAAGTGAGGAGAGAAGATGGATGGGTGAAGAGGATGGAAGTGAATGGGTGTGCGATTGTGCAAGGTAAAGGAGAGGACCAGCGAATAGCTGTGGCTGTGATGTACCTACACATGAAGGCAATGTGGAGCAGTGAGAGTTAACATACTTGCCATGACAACCTACTTCAACCTTAGTTCCACATTGCACACAAGTGCTGGGAACAGGCCCCCCGGCGGCGACCCCCCCGTGACCTTTATCGACTGGTGCACGTGTCGCCTGGAGGGTTTCCTGACCTTTTGTGGGAAGAGGAAAGGATAATGAATCTCACCCCTCCTGTGCACCACCTGTAGCAAGTCGATGCCCTGGATGTGATCTGTCCTTCTCCCGACCATTTTACAGGCACTTCCAGATGCCTTGTAGTTCACACAAAATGCTGGAGTAACTCAGCGGGACAGGCAGCATCTCTGGAGAGAAGGAATGGGTGACGTTTCGGCCCTTCTTCAGACTCGACCCAAAGCGTCACCCATTCCTTCTCTCCAGAGATGCTGCCTGTCCTGCTGAGTTACTCCAGCTTTTTGTGTCTATCTTTGGTTTAAACCAGCACCAGCAGTTCCTTCCTACACCTAGTGTAGTTTAGTTTGGCTTCAGTTTACTTTAGAGACACAGGCCCTTCGGCCCACCGAGTCCGCATCGATCAGCGATCTCACACACGGACGCTATTCTACACACTTGATCGGACAAATTACCTAACTCTACTCCTATCACTTACGATCTTATGATCCAACCAAGAGACTTCTGTTATTTTTACACACTCATTTTCAAGCAAGCTTTCTTTACAAGAGATCATTTTCAATTGTTTTGGATTTCACTGAAATTTGGGCATGAATGGATGTTCCTTCCTTGGGTTGGTCCACGCATGGGTCTGGGCAAGGTGACGAGGCCATTTGGTGGAATTCTTTTTTTATTTTACTAATATGTGGCTGGTGTAACAAGTTAAATGTTTAGTTTAGAGATACAGCGCGGTAACTGTCCCTCCTGCCCACCTTGCCCACATCGACCAGCGATCCCCCGCTCCTTACACACACCAGGGGCAATTTTACATTTTACATTCGTACCAAGCCAATTAACCAAATTCCACACAATGTACATCTTTGGAGAGTGGGAGGAAACCGACGATCTCTGAGGAAACCCGCGCAGGTCACGGGGAGAACGCACAAATTCCGTACAGACAACACCTGTAGTCAGGATCGAACCCGGGTCTCTGGCGCTGTGAGGCAGTTTCGTAGCTCGACTGCCGTGCCCCCGTGTCAGTCACCTCAAACGATGTTGCAGAAGCAGCCTTATACAGCCCTGTTAAGCCCATTATTTTATACTGTTCTCACACCACAGTAGTAGCCCCCCGACCGTGGGAGAGGAATGAAGGGAAGAGATTTGAACTTTTATTCGCCTTCCATCACAGTGAGGAATGTGGAGGAATCACTGTGGTGGATGTTTATGTTAAAATGTGTTCCGTTGCTTTTTATTTGTATGACTGACTTGGCTAATGAAATTCCTCGTATGTTGCAAAACATACTTGGCTAATAAAGTATTATTGTGTTTGTGATTATCTTACAGTGGTTCCAACACATTTCTCCTCTCTCTGAAGAAGGGTCTCGAACCGAAACGTCACCCATTCCTCCTCTCCAGAGATGCTGCCTTTCCCGCTGAGTTACTCCAGCTTTATGTGCCTATCGACACATTTCTCCTCTCGCCCTGTGTCTGCCCAGCTTCATTAGCGTCTCCCTTACTACCGTCAATATTTTCCTGGTCCCAATCATCCCATTTTAAATGTGAAGAGGGGTCACTGAAGGGTCAGCGACCTACAGAGGCCAATTCACCCGCACGTCATTGGGATGTGGGAGGAAACTGGAGCACCTGGAGGAAACATGCAAAGTCACAGGGAGAGTGAGCAAATTCCACATATAGTGAGCAATTCTGGGCCCAAACTCTGAGAAAGGATGCGTTGGAGCTGGAGAAGGTCCAGAGGAGGTTTACGAGATTGATCCCAGGAATGAGTGGGTAAACACGATCTGGCCTACTAATTGCTGGAGTTAAGAAGGAGGGAGGGGGTGGGGGGACCTCATTGAAACATACCAAAATGAGAAAGGCCTGGATAGAATGGATGTGGAGAGGATGTTTCCACTAGTGGGAGAGTCTACGACCAGAGATCATAGACCCAGTATTAAAGGACGTTCCTTTAGAAAGGAGATGAGGAGGAATCTCTTTAATCAGAGGGTGGTGAATCTATGGAATTCTTTGCCACAGAAGGCTGTGGAGGCCATGTCAGTGGATATTTTTAAAGCAGAGATAGATAGATTCTTGATTAGTACGGGTGTCAGAGGTTATCGGGAGAAGGCAGGAGAATGGGGTTGGGAGGGAGAGATAGATCAGCCATAATTGAATGGCGGAGTAGATTTGATGGGCTGAAGGGCCTATCTCTGCTCCTATCACTTATGAACTATACCATTAGAGGTGAGGATTGGATCTGGATTATTGGAGCGTTGGGGCAGCATCGCAACCAGTTGCACTGCTGTGTTGCTAACAGCTGTGGAACTAGAAGCCGGGACAGTGGGCTGAATGGCCTCTGTATCTCTTGTAACTGTGCTGAGGCACCATGAATGTTTTGCACCTGCAGTCAGATTTTATTCTAGTGTCGGTTTGGAAGTGATTGCACTTAAGAAAATAAAAAGAAAAAAACCCGCCACGCCAGCAGCCAAAGGGTTATGCTTTCCCCGAGAGTCATTCCGAGCTCCACGAACAATTAAAGAAAATTGTGGAGCGCGCGGAGTTATAAATGGGCTTGACACATAATAAGTGTTAACATGTTCGTGGCTTCTGAGAATGTTTTGATAAGACGATTGGGAATTTGGTGAACTGTGCTTGGCGCATGAAGAGGTGAAACGTATAATACTTCCATATGGCCGAGGTCCGCTGATTGCTATTGTTCAAGTGGAAGAAGGGGGACGAGAAACACTGCCTGGTGTGTAGCTGAGGAGCAGGAGGGGGGGGGGGGGGTCTTGCAGCAGGTTGACCCTTGTTGCTGAGGGCATGCATCCCTATCCATATGATGATGGAGTCCATTACTGGCGCCCATCGTGGCCATCCGCTTCAACGTTGATCAAAGATGGCAGGGTCTCCGCCGCTGCCTCTTGACCAGAAATGTCCCTTCCGTGGCGGCCTCTGCTCAGGCTAAACTTCACAGGTTTTCGAAGTCAATTCAGGATCCAAAATCGGCTGCCTGGGCTCTACGGTTGTCCTGAATTTTGGACTTGAGGCTTTGCAAATATGTAGCTGATTGAGCACGTGTGCAACATCACAGTACATAAAACATGTTTTATACTCAAATAAACTCCTGCAGTTCCAAGACCCCGGTATTTCTTGGCGCTAACGTGTACAACAAGGAACCTATGACATGTCCATGAGGCCTGGCATGCCACAGTTTTTTTGAAAAAAGAAATTTGCAACTCAAAAATAGAATTTGATGCAGAGGGAACGATTTTCTGTTTGCTAGAAGCTGACAAACCAGGTGAGATTAAAATTCTTCTCGTGTTTTGATTTCCTGTCGTTTGGTAATTTCCAGGTATGCCGCTGTGTTTGTTTATTTTGGACCCAGTGTGGCCATCAGTTGTTAGTGACCCGCCATCACCGAAACTCATCTCCTCAACCCTCGGTTGCGTAAGGAAGTTAAAGTTCAAGAAACAGGTTCAGGACTTGTCCTTGCCTCATTGAGCCAGTTACACCCATCAATTAAAAAAAAGACACAAAGTTCTGAACTAACTCAGCGGGTCAGGCAGCATCCCTGGAGAATGTGGGTAGGTGGTGTTTCAGAAAAGGTGCCGATCTGGAATGTGACCTATCCGCGCTCGCCAGAGCTGCCGCCCTCTGCAGTACTCCGGCTCTTTGTGCCCGTTGTGTTGCAAACCAGCATCTGCAGTTCCTTGTTTCTGCACCCTTCAATAAGATGGTCGCTGATGTGATGTTGGCTCCAAGTTCCTCCCTGATCCACAAAATTCTATCTTTGGCAACCATGAGCAACCTCCATGAGCCCCTCAACCTCCCTCCAGAATGGAGTACTCCAATGACTCAAAGGACTAAGTGAGGAAATCCCTTTTCGGGTGTTGCAGAGGTAGAATTGCCTTGCAGCACCCACGACCCAGGATTGACTCTGACCCCGGGTGCTGTCTGTACAGAGTTTGTACGTTCCCCCTGTAACTGCAAAGATTCTCTCCGGGTGCTCCGCCTTCCTCCCACACTTGAAAGACTTGCAGGTTTGTAGGTTCATTCAGACCTGAAGAAGGGTCCCGATTCGAAATGTCACCTATCCATGTTCTCCAGGGATGCTGCCTGACCCGCTGAGTTACTCCAGCATTTTGTGTCCATTTTTGACATAAACCAATGTCTGCAATTCCTTTTTATTACATATTATTACTTCCGTACAATTCACCAACTCCAGTCATCTCGAACCTCCTTCGATGTGTCGTAATCTTACATTGGACGTCCTTGAATAAATCCCTCGGTCAAGCATTTGGTCACATCCTTTACAGAGACGATTCCCGTCATTATTGCGCAACGCCTTCTGGACAACGGTGGTGGTTCTTTCTCTCCTCGTCTCTACTGTCCAACCATCAACGTTTGGTGGCCGCTCATCTTTCATCTAACACAATGCCATCTAATCTCGTCTCTCTTCTTAAAAACATCTAAAGAAACAAACCATATATTGTTCTGAAATAGACACAAAATGCTGGAGTAACTCAGCGTGACATGCAGCATCTCTGGAGAGAAGGAATGGGTGACGTTTCGGCTCGAGAATTGTAAATTGTCCCTAGTATAATAATAATAATAATAATAATAAATTTTATTTAATGGGCGCCTTTCAGACATCTCAAGGACACCTTACATAGTAATCAGAATAAAACATAAAATCGGAATAAAATAAGTAATAAAGACATCACAGAGACACAAATTAAAAACAGAATTCAATCCAAAAACAGAAAATCAAAAACACAGTGTGAAGAGAGAGCAGCGGCAGCCAAAGCGCGCCAGCGTCCACTCTCTCTTCACGGCAGCCATCTTGGACACAGACTTACAGGACTACAATTAGACAAAAAAATCATCCCCCCACAGTGGATAGCACTGTGGAGGAAGGCACAATGTCCAGTCCCCACCCCATGTTCACCCCAAAGTCAGGCCTATTGAGGCCACCGCAATTGCCTCTACGGAGGCCCGATGTCCCTGGCCGTTCTCACCGGGTGATCTTGCCCCGGCGTCGGGAGAGTCCTTTCGGCGGCTGGGCCACCTGGAACGGCCGCTTCCTGGTTGGAGCCCGCGGCTGCCGAAGCCGACAAGGCCGCACCGGTTTGGAGCTCCCAGGGTCCCGATGACAAAGTCGGCGCCGCCTCTCCACACGCCGCCTCTCCACACGCCGCCTCTCCACACGCCGCCTCTCCGCACTGCCGCCTCTCCACACGCCGCCTCTCCACACGCCGCCTCTCCACACGCCGCCTCTCCACACGCCGCCTCTCCACACGCCGCCTCTCCGCACTGCCGCCTCTCCACATGCCGCCTCTCCACACGCCGCCTCTCCACACGCCGCCTCTCCGCACTGCTGCCTCTCCACACGCCGCCTCTCCACACGCCGCCTCTCCGCTCCGCAGACCCGCAGCCCGGAGATGTTGCTCTCGCCAGAGCTCCAGCGCGGCGACCCAGGCAAGGCATCGCCCGCTCCACTCCGCTCCGCTGTGGCGCTCCAGCGCTGTGCCACCGCCGAGGCCGAGGTGCTGGGCGGTCCCCGCCAGGAAACGGCGCTCCAAGCCCGCTGGTAGGCCACGAGGACGGGTCGACGGGCAGCCCGGAGAAAAGGCTGCCACATCGACCAGGTATGGACCTAGAAATAAAGTTTACACCTACCCCCCACATTAAAAGACCATATCCCCTACAAACAAAAAAACAGGACTCACTAAAAACTATTTAAAAAAAACGAATTTAAAACGGACGGCTGCTGGCTAGCAGCCGTTCACCAAGATGGCTCCTCCCCCTAGTATGTGCAGGATAGTGTTAGTGTGTGGGGGTCGCTGGTCGCTGCGGATTCGGTGGCCCTGTATCCGTCGCTGTATCTCTAAACTAGAACTAAAATAAACTTCCCCCTACCTAGAGTTGCTTTCTGTATCCCACCGTACAAGGTTGGTCAAGGTAACTTGCGTTGATGAGGTGAAGAGGTCCTGCCCTATATCTGCTCTCATTTTGTAATCTCTGTTTGTTCCAAATAGCCACAAAGGATGTCTTATTATTTTGATGGAACATTTTTACTTCCGCGCTAAAGTGGAAATTATTTTTTTTTGGAACCAAGAAAAGCACAATCAAAGTAATCCAAACTACCTGAGAATTTGCGGAGATGCAGCGGCACAGCAGTAGAGTTGCTGCTTCACTGCGCCCGAGAGCCGGGTTCAATCCTGACGAGTGCCATCTGTATGGAGTTTGTACGTTCTGCCCGTGACTTGTGTGGGTTTTCTCCAGGATCTCCAGTTTCCTCCCACACTCCAAAGACGTAAAGGTTTACAGGTCATTTGCCTTGGTATAAATGTAAATTGTCCCTACTGTGTGTAGGATAGTGTTAGTGTGCGGGTATCGCTGGTCGGCATGGACTCAGTGGGCCAAAGGGCCTTTTTTTCGCGCAGAATCTGTAAACTAGAGATACAGTGGGTGTCAGGAGCTATGGAGAGGAAGCAGGGGAATGAGGTTTGGAGGGAGAGATAGAACAGCCATGATTGAATGGCAGGGTAGACTTCATAGGCCTAATTCTGCTCCTATCACTTATGAAGTTAAACTAGACTAAACTAAATTTGCCACAAATCTGTTTAATAAAATGTACAGGGTGTAGTGCTATCATGTGACAGTCAGAAACAGGGCGAGTTGTTCCTCATGCTGAACTTCTTTGATGATACCAGCAGTGGGTCTTGCAGGACATGTGAACCTGTTTGATTTGGAACTGGAAACATGCTCTCCCAGTTAACACATCCAGCTTACTGCTCCTCACACCATAGTTCCCTGGGTGACCTTAACTCCAATAACTGCTTGACTGTAATTGCAGAAAAGCATTCCCACTTAAAGTTGCTAGAGGATGGATTGCATTCCCCTTCTGAACTTCAGCTTGTCAGTGTGTGTCGGCGCTGGGCCTGTACTCGCTGGAGTTTAGAATAATGAGGGGGGACTTCATTGAAACATACCGAATAGTCTTCTTCTTATTGAGTCCACACACAAGATTAGAAGTTGTTCAGCCAGAGCTGAACACAGTTCTCGGCATCTGCACAATGGTGTCTGTCTTGCGCTTCTTGTGCTTCTTGTGCGTGGTGGTGGAAAGATTGGTTGAAACATGGCCGCGACGTGAACGCTCTTTCCTTGGCCCCTACCGAATAGTGAAAGGCTTGGATAGAGTGAATGTAGAGAGGATGTTTCCACTCATGGGAGAGTCGAGGACTAGAGGTCATAGCCTCAGAATAAAAGGACGTTCTTTTCGGAAGGTGATGAGGAGAAATTTCTTTAGTCAGTGGGTGGTGAATCTGTGAAATTCTTTGCCATTGGAGACTGTGGCGGCCAAGCCAGTGGATATATTTAAGGCATAGATAGATAGATTCCTGATTAGTGCTGGTGTCAGAGGTTATGGGGAGTAGGCAGGAGAATGGGGTTAGGAGGGAGATATAGATCAGCCACAATTGAATGGCGGAGTAGGCGTGATGGGCCGATTGGCCTAATTCTAATTCTGACACTTATGACATTACGACATTTGTAATTTTATTGTTCAACGTTTATTGCTGCGTACCCTTTCCATCTTGGTGGGGCGCAACTGGGAGAACTTGAATGTCAATACTCCATGCTCCACGCTGGGAAACAGTGCTTGGAGGCATTAAGGTTTTGATGTTTTCACTTCCCATACCTCTGCTCCAAGCCAGCATGGGTTGCAGAATCAGCTGTGCACTCGTTTCTTTTGCCGACCGTTTCAGCCGACAAGGAGTTGCCTCCCGAACGATCGGTTTAGTTTAGTCTAGAGATACAGCACGGAAATAGGCCCTTCAGCCCTCCGAGTCCACACCGACCGGCGATCCCCGCACATTAACACTATCCCACACACACTAGGGACAATTTACACTTATACCAGGCCAATTAACCCAATAACCTGTACGGAATCTGGGAGGAAGCCGAAGATCTCGGAGAAAACCCAGGCGGTCACAGGGTGAACGTGCAAACTCCATACAGACAGTAGCAGTGGTTGGGATCGGATCCAGGTCTCTGGGGTTGTTCGTGTTGTAAGGCAGCAACTCTTAACGCTGTGCCACCATGCCGCCCACGCGTCTCCAATCAGTGTCTCGGATTTTCTCCCAGTGTCTCAACAAGGCAACTTGTACGTTTACATCGGAGTGAATAGGAAGCAAATTCCTCAGGTATCTTATCAAGTGAGTGACATCCAGTGGCAGGTCCAGTGCATTTCATATTGCAAACAATTCAACACAAATAGATTCACCCTCAAGAACAAGAACATGAGAGGCTTAAATGCCTGCTGTTGCATAGACGTCTAACATCCCATCATCATCCCAACCAGTTGACGCCATTCTTATTCATAAGTCATCGACGGTCACTCTACACGAGTATGACTGTCCTTTATGGAGGACGCTTGTGCTTGACTTTGTTTAACGTGGGGAGACTGGTGCACAGACAGCCACCACATGGTTCTTCACAGATCTGGGTCAGGATCCAGTGGCATGGAGTCCATGACGACCGGGGACCCTTTTCTGCTGCAGCCTTCACCTGCCTTCCCAGCCGTCGTGACGCTCCACTAAGATCAGCCATCATCCTCCGCCTGTTCCACCGTTGAGGTCTTAGGTTGGATTGCTCTTTGTCAGAGCCCTCCCCCTCGACCTTACCGCCATGGGTGGCCCGACCAGGAGCATAACTCCAGACGGCATCGCTCTCAGGATCTCAGAACCACACAAGCTTCTCCACCGCGACAAGGTGACAATCCACGGATAAGGCATAGGAGTATTCATAAATCATAGGAGTAGAATTAGGCCATTCAGCCCATCCAGTCAACTCCACCATTCAATCATGGTTCATCATCTATCTGTCCCTCTCAACCCCATTCTCCTGCCTTCTCGCTATAAACTTTGACCCCCTTACCAATCAAGTACCAGTCAACCCCCCCTTTATAAATACCCAAAGACTTGGCCTCCACAGCCACTTGTGGCAATGAAGTCCACAGATTCACTACCCTCTGACTAAAGAAATTCCTCCTCATCTCATTTCTAAAGATGTCATTTTACTTTGGGGCCTGATCAACATCAATAACTATTGGCTAGTATGGCAGTGTAGCAGTTAAATTATTGTAATGGAAGCCAAAACCCTGAACTATTAATTAAATGGCTGAGAATCTGGGGAATTCAAATTCAAGAAATTAAATAATTGTGTAATTATATCCTCCATAATGATAATTATTAAAGTGCTGGAGCACTGTCAAAAAGCAGTGTGGTTCACTAAATGTACTTTACTGAAAGGAAAAGTTAGCCTGAACCAGTCTGGTCTCTTTCTGACTCCAGACCTAGCTCGGTTCAGGAACAATTAGGGATGAATAAGTAAGGGCGTTAGGGAAAATGGGGAGAAGGCAGGAGAAAGGGGTTGAGAGGGAAAGATAGATCGGACTCGGGGCACTCAAAAGACATACAGGTTTGGCAGATTAATTGTCTCTAGTGCGTTGGATAGTGCTGGTGTACGGGGTGACTTACTGGTCAGCGTGGACAAGGTAGGCCGAGGGGCCTGTCTCTACGGTATCTTGAAAGTTTTATGTCCAAGGTCTGAAGCTAAACATATGAAGTTTTCACACAGAGAGTTGTGAGAGTGTGGAATTCTCTGCCCCAGAGGGTGGTGGAGGCTGGTTCTCTGGATGCTTTCAAGAGAGAGTTAGATAGGGCTTTTAGGGTTGGCAGAGGTAAGGGATATGGAGAGAAGGCAGGAACGGGTACTGATTGTGGATGATCAGCCATGGCACGAAGGGCCGAATGGCCTACTCCTGCACCTATTGTCTATTGTCTATTGCCCTGTGTGGGTTTCTTCCAGGTGCTCTAAGTGCCTCCCACATAATGTAGACGTGTGCGTGGGTCAATTAGCTGCTGTGAACAGCTACAAAAAGGGCAGATGGAGAAGGAGGTTTGTAATTAAATGAGGGGTTTGAGACTGAGAGGATTGCTCTACCGAGGGCTAGCATGGACCCAAAGGACTGAATAGCCTCCTGCTGTGCAAGATAGCATGTGGTGATGACACTTCAGGCTCCGAGCATTCTGTGCCTGTTGATAAAACTCACTGTTCATTTGACTTGCCATCATTGATAATCTGTTTCAGTTTGGTTTATTGTCAAGTGTAGCGAGGTACAGTGAGGAGCTTTTGGTGCGTGCTAACCAGTCAGCAGAAAGACAATACATGATTACAATCGTGCCTTTTCCTACGTGTTGCCTATAAACCAGATTGGCATCTGCTGATGTGGGTAGAACTTCATTAATGTAGGCAGAAGAGACTGCAGATCAAGAATAAAACACAAAGTGTTTATATTTATATTGGTATCTGACCTTTGGAGGAAAAGATACCAGGAAACAACCCAAAAGACAAATAGTTTGCAAAGTAATGTACATAATAAGAACTTTTTAAGCACTTTGCGCTGATTAATAGACACAAAAAGCTGGAGTAACTCAGCGGGTCAGACAGCATCTCTGGAGAAAAGGAATAGATGAAGTTTTGGGTCGTGACCTTTAAGGACGGTCTCAGCGCGAATCGTCACCTATTCCTTTTCTCCAGAGATGCTGTCTGACCCGCTGAGTTACTCCAGTTTTTTTTCTGTCGATCTTTGGTTTAAACCAGCATCTGCAGTTCCTTCCTACACATTCTGTGCAGTACAATCGTGGAAACAAAAGAAACTCCCTTGTGCTTATTTTTAGATTATGCTGAATAATGCTTGTGCAGTCTTTCTGCACTGAAGCCTCAACGCCAAGTTGAGGTCTAACCACACAACTAATCCTGCAGATCTCCCATTCAGTGTTCAGACCCATACAGTTCCAAATCAGCCTGTTGCTTCAATAGAATAGATTAGGCTTGACAAGAATTGTTGTTTTAGACAAGTGGCATTTAGCGTTGATATAGGAGTCTAGTTTTTCAGTTTACGTTTATTCCAAAGGAGTTCGATGTGCAGAGATAAAGAAACAAAAGATAAAATAGTTTTCTGACATAATTCTAGTGATTAGAAACCCAACACTCTGTTGGTCGAGGTAAGGTCCCCAGAACTTTATAATTAAAGTGCTCGTTGCTCAAAACAGGCGAGAGATATGAGTCGAGTACATTGTTTTTTTGGATTCTCACACAAATAAAGTGGTTGTGTTTTCTAACAAGGGCGCAAATTTGTGGAGTAACTCAACGGGTCAGGCAGCATCTCTGGTGAAAATGGACACGTATTTGTGCTTCATGACCCGCTGAGTTACTCTAGCACAGGGGTGTCAAACTACCGGCCTGCAGGCCGGATGCGGCCCGTGAAGGGGTCCAATCCAGCCCGCGGGATGATTTGGGGAATTAGAAATGGTCGTGAATATACATTTTAAATTTAGTCTTTCTAACTAAAATAAGTGTGGGCCTGTTGGGTCCCCGTCCCCCAACTCAATATTCCACCACTCACCCGTTCCCGTTGTGGTGCCAGAGATCCCCGTTGTGACGCCAGTCAAAATGGCGGCGGGCCCGGCAAGCCTTCCCCAACTGCGCAAGTGCAGATATCGGGCCCACTGCGCACACCTGTAGCAACGCTTGGATTGTTTGCTGCTGTGGTTCAAAATGCTTTCCAAGAAAAGAAAAGTTGACATCGAAGGTCGAAGATTCAACGATAATTGCAAAGGTCGTTTTTTACTCCTGTGAGGTCAACGGCAAACCTGTGTGGCTGATTTGCTCGCAACAAGTGGCTGTGGCAAAAGAGTACAATATCAATCGACACTAGGAGACGTCACACGGAGAAAAATATGGCAAGTACGCAGGACGACTCAGAACACAAAAGACTTCACTGCATTATTCACCAAGAGGCGTTATGTTGCAGGAGCCTGAAAATGGACAATGTCATGGATGTAGTAATCAAAACGTAATCCCTCCCTACCACACTGAAGTTCCCTGGTTGAGCAGAGGAGTTGTGCTCAAACTTTTTTTTCAATTACATGCGGAAATTGGGCTATTCATGAAGGAGAACGGGAAGCCAGCGGCAGAGTTGGATGACCCAGACTGGCTACATGGTCTTGCATTTTTGGTGGATATAACAGAGCACTTAAATGCGCTTGATGTGAACATGCAAGGCCGCAGCAAACTTGTTACAGAATACTACGACAGCATTTGTGCCTTTCAAATTAAATTAGGCCTGTGGGAGATGCAACTATCCCGGAGCAACCCAGCTCATTTCCCCTAAGTTGCAGCCTGTGTGTGTCGCTCATGGGAATAATGACAACATGGACAGGTACAAGGACAAAATATCACGGCTGCAAAGTGCATTTCAGGATCGTTTCCAAGTCTTCACTCAGCTCGAGCAGGAATTCTCACTATTTTGCTCGCCCTTTCCGTCAACACAGCATCAGATGTGCCGTAGGAAACTCCAAACTGAACGCATTGAAGTTCAGTGTAACTCGGTTTTGAAATATAAATTTGAGACTGAGGGTCTGGACTCATTCCATCAATACCTGGAACCGGTGTACCCCAGGATGACAGACTTTGCCTCAAAGATCCTTTGCATGTTCGGGACAACATATCTCTCTGAGCAAGCGTTCTCCATAATGAACATTAACAAATCCAAACTGCGCTCGCAGCTGACACACAGACATCTAAATGACATTATGAAAATCACAACTGCCCAGAAACTGGTCCCTGATGTTGACAGGCCGGGTAAAGCCAAGAGATGTCAGGTGTCTGGAAGCAGCAAGTGAAAAATGAGTAACGCTGTTCGATGCACTGCGACATGTAAGCAAAATGCATTATGAAATATTGAGTGTTATAATATTATGATTCATTCATTTCCTGACTATTCTATTATTGTCAATGTGATCACTTCAATAAAAAATAGAGGCTAGCTGTGTTCATTGTCTGAGTTTGATTGCTGGAAGCAGGCTAATAAAAATTAGGTGCAGTTGTGTAGCCGACATTTACAGTTTGTTTCGTCATTTGTGTCTGCCAATGTTCGATTTCAAATCGTTTATCAATGGAAAGAGTGTGGCTCCCAAAACAATCTTAGCCAAAATGGCGTTGTTTTTTCTCTCTCTCATCACAACTTTCTTGTAGCCTACGACTGTAAGTTAATACCAATCATAAAAGTAATGCTTGTTCGGCAATCTTCTTCATCAGAAACAAAATTTGTAAAGTGAAACACTTTGTAGTTATAGCAGAGACTGAGACACATGAGAGGAGGTTGAAACAAATGAAGACAACGAAAGCCGTGGGAACACGCACGTGTGCGTTCGCGCGTGCACAACTGATCCAGCCCGCATGAAGTCACATTTTGCCCAATCCGGCCCGTGACCCAAAATGAGTTTGACACCCCTGCTCTGGCATTTAGTGTCTCTCTAAGGCAACATGATTCATCTTTGTAAACAATACCCTTTGTCACGTAACCCAGAATAAAGAGCATCACTGTGAAAATGAGGTAGTACTTTGGATTGACTTTGGAAAGAGTTTTGGAAGCAAGTAATTTTCCTATAACACCTTAACATTTCTACTAAAGCCTTCTTAGTTTATCTGAAAGTGCAGGTGGGAATATTCCTTCAAATGGAAACAAAGGTAAGGTCAATAACACCGCTCCGCCCCAACCCACAAGCTCCTTACCAACACATAGAGAGATTAAAGGACGTAGATTGAATATGACCTTCTCTTCCATTTACCTACGTTGACTTTGCCTATTATTGACTTAATCCCTTTGTTTGCAAAAACCTTTTCTTCTTATTTTTGACTGTGGCCAGGGTTTAGTAAGAATATTGGTATTGTTTGTGTTCAGGTTGTAAAAGGATTTGTGGCAGGGTCCATATCTGATCAAGCATTCACCGTGAATGCTGAGCTGGGATAATCGCTGTCGTTTCGATATTAAATGCGCGGTGAACTCTCAGTCACTGGCGATGGACAATAGGAGTCCCACTCACTGGGAGAAATCTCTGCGCAGGTAGCAAATTTACATTCCATCAAAGGCTATCAAGTTCTTCATGTAAGGCAGGAGATTTGAACTCGGCCGAACCTTAGCCAGCTTTGTTAGCTTTCATGAAAATCCTTCAACATTCTCAGATTTCTTTAAATCAGGTGTCTTTTATTTTTCATTGTTCATCTTGATAAGGGACAACATCAACACTTTGCGAGCTTTTAGAAACTGGCCGTGTGACATGCAAACAACTTTGGCGTGTTCGACATTTTCGTAAGTTTTCACCCCAGATATTTTATTGGACATCAATGCTTTCCTTTGATAGACACAAAAAGCTGGAGTAACACAGTGGGTCGGGAAGCATCTCTGGAGAAAAGGAACAGGTGACGTTTCGGGTCGAGACCCTTCTTCAGACTGAGAGTCAGGGGAGAGGGAAACGAACGATATGGAAGGTACATAGGACAAATTAATGAAAGTTTAGTCTCACTTTGCGTTTAGTCTCACTCTGCGTTCTACACAATGAACTGCGGATGCTGGCTTACACTGAAGATAGACACAAAATGCTGGAGTAACTCAGCAGGGCAGGCAGCATATGCATAGAAATTAATAGGTGACGTTTTAGGTCTGAAGAAGGGCCTTGTCTGAAACTTCACAATAAACAGTAGGCAATAGACAATAGACAATAGGTGCAGGAGTTGGCTATTCGGCCCTTCGAGCCAGCACCGCCATTCAATGTGATCATGGCTGATCATCCCCAATGCAAAAAGCAACAATGATCATGGAAAGGTGGAGCCCATAATGGTCCATTGCTGGCTGTGGGGTAGGTGATAACGAGTTATACAGACAGTGCAACTCAACAGGACAACAGTGAAACTAGTACAACGCCTAAGGTGGGGGAGGGACGGAGAGAGAGGGGATGCAATGCAATTATTTTGTTTGTTTCAATTTTGCAGTACGGAGCACAGATGGGAAGTATTGCTGATCAGGCAAATTTTGGACTTTAGACTTTAGAGATTCAGCGCAGAAATAGGCCCTTCAGCCCACCAAGTCCATGTCGACCAGCATTCACCCCATATACTAGCACTATCCTACACACTGGGGACAATTTAAAACAGATCCCAAAGTCCTCCATTTGAAATTAGTCGTATTTCATGAGTAAAAGGCTGGCACACTTAGAAATAAGATAAACCAAAAAAAATGTGGGAAGTGTTTTTGAACTAGTGACAGGGTTTGGATTATAACATAAAGGATAAACAGTGTCAAACGCTTTGACCAATTATTAAAAGTGGACGATAGAGTTTTGAGCTCTAATGTATATACACAAACCAATTACTTTAATTAACCAAATCTGGGACTGGGCCAGGTTTTGCTGGGCTGGGAAAGAGTCCCACTTTAAAACTACGATATCTGAACACATCATTCATTGTAATGGCAAGAGATTAGCTGCTTGATTTGAACAATCTTTAAATTACCACACCATTCCTTTCCTAAATCTGCCCAAGCTTGTTCCTGGACTTACTGCTGCCCGCGATGACCAGGTCAGATGTAACACTCTGAGAGGGCTGGCGAGTACAAGATAAGAAATCTCAATTTTTTCCCCACACTCAACAACCCCAAAAGTTTTTCCCCACACCCAACAACCCCCCCGCATCCATCCACGACCAGGGGCCGCACACAGAGCAGGGAGCAGGTAATTGTTATAAAATTGCAATGTTCAGCCTAAAGATTTTCTGCAAGTTCACACCAAAAAGAGAGGATAAATTATAGGCAGCACATCCTCAAATTCCCACTCCCCCCCTCAAAAAAACCCTCCTGCGTGTGAGTTCTTGTTTTCTTTTTTATTTTGAGGAGAAGAGGTATAGGTGAAGGATTGTTCAAGACGTTGAGTCTCAACACTCAATTAGCCCAAATCGAAGCACGGCAAATTTATTCAGTAATATTAGAAATTGGCTCTGTGGAAGCTATTGCCTTCCCAAGATGAATTATAATATTTTGCTTCTAAATGCTTAGGTTACATAATATATCTGTTTTAGAGCTGCATTCATTTGTGTTTGCATTAATTCAGCTGGTTCTGGCATGTCACTGGTATGGAAAACTATTCATGGTTTCCCTGAGGGAACAGGAAAGGTTGATAATAGTGCAGCATTTATTTGCCTCTGGATTTGGTTTAAGTTGTCTTGATCACTTACCTACAGCCTGAGGGCGGCACAGTTGAGTTTAGAGATTTAGCGCCGAAACAGGCCCCCAGCAAGGGAAATAGGCCCTTCGGCCCAACGAGTCCGCGCCGACCATCGATCCCCGCACATATCGACGTTCGAGACCCGCTGCGAAATCCTCGACTTGTCGGTAATCGTAGACACACCGAGCACTAGAAATGGTCTCCGCGATTTGGTCGACTGTGTTTTGCGCCCTCTTGCCCTTTCCCCGCTGTCCTACGGATTGACACACTGCCTGGAGATGAACTTTTCGGTATCAGGCATAACAAATGGACTCGATATACAGGCACTCACGTTGATGATGAACAGTCGAGTCGCACTGTAGCTGGGTTTCGATCCTCCCCCCACAGGGAGGGCGGCTCTTCTGAAACTGTCCCACCTTCTCCGGATTTGCTCTGGGTCGATCAAGTGGTTGCAGGTGTTGCGGACGAATCCGACGAACAGTATGCACCTCCCGAGGGAGCTTCGACGCTGTTTCGCCGGCCATTTTGTGCAGTTCTTTACTTAGCAGATCGCCTATCTTAGCACACTGCAGCACCTTCTTCAATGAGGCGTCCGATTCCTTGAGAATCGCCCACTGGATGAATGCGTGCCTGCAGCCCATGACCAGTCTATCCCGCAACGCATTGTCTTGGCACTTTTCACAGCATTGAGCTTTAAAATCACATGCCTTTGCCTTGGTGAGAAGTTCGGCAAGAGATTCGGTGATCGATTGCCCTTCCCGTTTAACCGTCCGATAGAAATCGAGCCGAGCTGCGAGGAAATTTCGACATTCTACGAAATGCAGCTGCAAAGCCGTTGTGATTTCAGCATGTGAGGCTTCAGTTACTTCTTCTGTAAGTAAATTTTGAAGCGGTGCAAATGTTTCTGGAGACATTGATGAACACAAGAGAGTCTACTTCCTCAGGTCAGTCGTAATTGCCATACTTTCAAAATAAAACTCAGCGCACATTAAATGCGACGACCACCTTTCTCGCTTGGGATCGAATTGCCAAGACATGTTAGTTTGAGTATACAACAGAATTCAAATTTTTTTTTTTTTTAAGTCGAAAAATAGGCTTATCTGGGTCTTTGGGCGCAACCGAAATATCCCACTTCTGACAGCACTTTTGTGTTCTTTTTCTAGGTCTGCATGAAACTTGAGAGTCTTCAAGATACAACAGAAATCTTTAATATATCACGCAATGCTGGCAGCAAGACAACTCAAAATGGTTGCACACTCACGCTCTACAGACAGGACTAAACTATATACAAAACATCTCCCTTTGTCCTGTGCAGCGCCTCCTGCTGCACGGGAGGAGCAACTGGTCCTCCCACCCCACACACTCCACCAAACATCACACTAGGTGAGAACGGGAAGCTGGTCCGACTTGGGTGGGGGAGGGATGGAGAGACAGGGAATGCAGGGTTACTTGAAGTTAGAGAAATCAAATTCATACCACTGGGTTGGAAGCTACCCAAGCAAAATATGAGATGCTGTTCCTCAAATTTGCGTTTAGTCTCACTCTGCGTTCTACACAATGAACTGCGGATGCTGCCTTACACTGAAGATAGACACAACATGCTGGAGTAACTCAGCAGGGCAGGCAGCATATGCATAGAAATTAATAGGTGACGTTTTAGGTCTGAAGAAGGGCCTTGTCTGAAACTTCACAATAAACAGTAGACAATAGACAATAGACAATAGGTGCAGGAGTAGGCTATTCGGCCCTTCGAGCCAGCACCGCCATTCAATGTGATCATGGCTGATCATCCCCAATCAGTAACCTGTTCCTGCCTTCGCCCCATATCCCCTGACTCCGCTCTCTTTAATAGCCCCATCTAGCTCTCTCTTGAAAGTATCCAGAGAACCAGCCTACACCGCCCTCTGAGACAGAGAATTCCACAGACTATTCCTTTATTTCCAGAGATGCTGCCTGACCCGTTGAGTTACACCAGCATTTTGTGTCTATCTTTGGAATCAAATCTTATTTTCTATGCAGAAAGCACTTTTTTTTCTTGACTAGGATGTCATTTATGGGACGTATTACCTAACGCTCCTGAAGTTGATTTCCTAACGATATCCTGTTAATTTGCCCATTAATGACATGGGCCGTTGCCTGATTTTTTTGCAGAGACCAAAACCTTTTCCGGGTGGATAAGTAAACCTACACACAAGTCAATGCCATGGAAACTACTTTAGGAAGTCCTATAGTGTCTTTGGCAAGCTGGTTCAATGTCTACTTGGCAGTCAAGCAAGCTTGGGAACTGTGATACCCAATGTAAAACCTTGGTTCTGTTTATGCAAAGATGCGAGTGCCCACAGCTTCAACTATGACATTATTGCTCCAGTGAATCTGTCCAAGAATTACAGGCAAACTTAAAGTTCAGTTTTCTGTACATCATATGCTTGTGCCTATTATAGTCAAACAGCAAAATATCAGTAAAAACCCTACCGACCTGAAAAAGCTGCCAATGCAAATTACACCATAAGACTAAAGAGATCATTATTCTCAGTTGTAAACCATAGTGTAGGAAGGAACTGCAGATGCGAGTTTAAGCCGAAGATAGACGCGATGGGGACGGCGGGGACTTTAAATCTTCGGCCGCCGGCCTGCGGCCTACACCAACTTAAAGCCGCGGTCTCCGGTGGGGAAGAGCCGACTCTGGACTTACCTGGACTTGTACCTTGTCCTTTTACCATCTGGACGCCCGCAGCAACGGCTGCGGAGGGTTGAGGTCCCGACCACGGGGGGAAATGGAGGAGGACTGGCCAAATTGTGTGCCTTCCACCACAGTGATGAATGCTGTGGTGGATGTTTGTGTTAAATTTTTATTGTGTTTTTGTGTGTGTTCTTTATAATTGTACCGCTGCTGACATATTCATTTCACTTGCATTTATGTGCAATGTGACAAATAAATTCGTATTGTATTGTATTGTATTGTAAAACAGCAGGTACAGCAGGCAGTGAAGAAAGCTAATGGAATGTTGGCCTTCATAACAAGAGGATTTCAGTACAGGAAGAGAGAGGTTCTTCTGCAGTTGTATAGGGCTCTGGTAAGACCACATCTGGAGTATTGTGTACAGTTTTGGTCTCCTAATTTGAGGAAGGACATCCTTGTGATTGAGGCAGTGCAGTGCAGCAAATTGGCTACTCTACATTGTCAATGAAATTCAAATACAAACTCTGGAGCTGGATATTGTGCAAACTGAGAAATATTGGTTAAGGAGGAACTGCAGATGCTGGAAAAACCGAAGGTTGATAAAAATGCTGGAGAAACTCAGCGGGTGAGGCAGCATTTATGGAGCGAAGGAATAGGCCATAGGAATTAACCTATTTCTTCGCTCCATGGATGCTGCCTCACCCGCTGAGTTTCTCCAGCATTTTTATCTACCCTTGAGAAATAATGCTGTCTATTTTCTGCATGTGTGAGATAAAGATGTTTGAGGGCATTGAGAGCGTTAGATCAAGTTCAAGTTCACATAAGTTGCAGTGAAATGAAACTTACCATGCAGAGTTACAATTTGAAAGGACACAACACACGACAGTCCTCCTCCTCCTCCTCCTCCCTTGTTCACCCGTGGTCGGGGCCTTGACCCTCGGTAGTCACCGCTACGGACGGCCCGATGTTCAAGCCCTCATGTCGGGTTGGTCGGGATGGTCGGAACGCCGACGTCGGCACAGGTCGAGCACGGGGCATTTGAGGAGAGTGAAATGGAATTCATCTTTCAGGTCATCTCTGGAGAACATGGATAGGTGACGTTTCAGGTCAAGACCCTTCTTCAGATATTAGTGTGCATTTGATTCAAATAATATTGTGCTCAGGGATGTTTCTACGTGGGACGTTCAGAATTGCAGGGCAGCAACGGTGGTGCAGCCGGTACAGCTTCTGCCTTACAGCGCCAGAGACTAATTATCTTTTCATAAACGAGTTATTCTTTCTAAAAGAGAATGCTGCTGATATGCAAGATATAGTCAGAACAAAACACAGTGGCAGGGCGGTAGTGTTGCTGCCTTACAGCGCCAGAGTCCCGGGATCAATCCTGACCACTGGTGCTTGTCTGTACGGAGTTTGTACGTTCTCCCCGTGACCACGCGGGTTTTCTCCGGGATCTCCTGTTTCCTCCCACACTCAAAAAACGTACAGGTTTGGAGGTTAATTGGCCTGGTATAAATGTAAATCGTCCCCAGTGCGTGCAGGATAGCGTTAGTGTGCGGGGATCGCCAGTCGGCGCGGACTCGGTGGGCCGAAGAGCCTGTTTCCGCACTGTATCCCTAAACTAAGCTAAACTAAACTAAAACTCAAGTATTATTTTAAACCTTATTCTCCACAAAAGGAAACATGTCAACGTTAAATTCAGTTTGAAATAAAATCATCAATGTGTAAAAGTTTGCCCAATTTGATATCTTGAAGAACATCTGTAATTGAGTTACATGTAAACCTTTCTTATTTATTCTAGGCATAACACTGACTCCAAAACATCACAAGTCCATTAGCCAGAGAATGAACTTGGTCTGAATGGAACATTAAAAATAAATAATATTCAACATGCTAGACAGGTCCATCTGATTTATGCAGACATTTGAGATGCCTACATATATACAAGAGATTGAACAAATAATGCTTTGGAGTATTTGACTAAACTGATAAGTCATTACCTCGAACTCAGTTCTGCATATTAATTCAACTGCACAATAGCAGTTTCTTATCAGTTTTCTGACAGAGGTGGTTTACATCTGCAAATTGCTTTTGGGAAAATATCCACCGTTAACTTCAATAAACTGAAGCAAATATTTGTTGATATTGTTTGATTAGTTAAATTGTCTTTTCAAGATATTTAGTTGTATTAGTTTAGAGATACAGCGCGGAAGCAGGCCCTGCGGCCCACCGAGTCCGCGCAAAACAGCGATCCCCGCACATTAACACTACCCTACATACACTAGGGACAATTTACATTTATACCAAAGCCAATTAACCTACAAACCTGTACGTCTTTGGACTGTGGGAGTCAACTGAAGATCTGGGAGAAAACCCACGCAGGTCACGGGGAGAACGTACAAACTGCATGCAGACAAGTACTCGTAGTCAGAATCGAACCCGGGTCTCTGATGCTGTAAGGCAGCAACTCTACCGCAGCACCACCATGCCGCCCAAATAAATGAATAACAATAATAGTAATAACATGTTTTGTATGAATAACAAAACATGTGCAAACCTTGAGTGCAACCGTTAAATCATTTTTCAATTTATACATAATATCCCTTGTCTGTAAATTTTAATGTTTGCACTTTGATGCTGAGCATTGAAGTAATGATTGTAAAACTTTCAGATTTTTCTTTGCTTTCCCACATATAATCTGTGTTCAGCTGTACATGGGAGCGTGATCTGAAAATTAAATATGTACAAGCTAACCATATGTGAGGAGTTATT
Source organism: Amblyraja radiata (assembly GCF_010909765.2). Lineage (NCBI taxonomy): Eukaryota > Metazoa > Chordata > Chondrichthyes > Rajiformes > Rajidae > Amblyraja > Amblyraja radiata. Next base: position 14,569,226 of record NC_045981.1, on the reverse strand, counting down.
GCATTTATTCTGTGCCTGATTGTAATTAGAAATTTCATCTGGATTGAACAGAAACTTTATGTGGTAACCCACCTGGGGAAACCTTATACATAGAAATGAAAAACATTAAAATGCTGTTTGCAAAAAAAATATTGGATCATGAGACATGAAGTTTGATAACACTGGCAGTAAATGAAGTAACCTTAGGTCTTGCAATTACAAATAGCTACCCCAGCTTCCATTCTCAACTTAAAATGTTAATTTAAAAAGCTTCAGATTTGTGCGGCACGGTGGTGCAGCGGTGGAGTTGCATACTGTAGATACATAGATACATAGACAATAGGTGCTGGAATATGCCTTACAGTGCTTACAGCGCCGGAGACCTGGCTTCGATCCCGACTACGGGTGTTGCCTGTACGGAGTTTGTACGTTCTTTCCATGACCGTGTGGGTTTTCTCCGAGATCTGCGGTCTCTCCCACACTCCAAACGCACAGTTTTGCAGGTTAATTGGCTTGGCGTAAAATGTAAATCATCCCTAGTGTGTGTAGGATAGTGTTAAGGGCTTGTCCCACTTGGTGATTTTTTCAACGACTGCCGGCATCATTGACTGACGTATCAGGTCACCGAAAAATTCGCGGCGTGATGCTGCGTGACGCGGCACGATGTCGTATTGATGCACGGGTGTTTTTTCAAGTGTCGCAACATTTTTTTTGTCGCCGCTGGATTTTGAAATGTTCAAAATCTTTTGGCGACACTGATATGACGCCGGCAGTCGCCGAAAAACTCGCCAAGTGGGACAGGCCCTTCAGTGTGTGTGGATCGCTGGTCGGCGTGGACTCGGTGGGCCGACGGACCTGTTTCCGTGCAGTACCTCTAAACTAAACTAAAAGTGAATGTTACAAATTCTGAATCCGAATATTTTTTTAAAACGGAGCGTTGTTCCAACAATTGACCCTAAAGACTGGAAATAGAGACACACCAGAGTGACAGATGGATCAAAGTGTGTTACTAGGTTGTAATGCACTTGAGGGGCCTTGCTGGTTCTCAAGCTCGAGTCTGAAGGTCAAGTAGTTTATTGCTATTTGAAGCCCGAGGCATTGTTTGATGCAATTATTTTGCATGCTTATGACTTGAGCCAGACTGCACTGTGTAAAGATATTAAAAATAATAAATGAGTAAAAGACTTCCATATTGAGGGTCCCTTTCTTGAACCCAGCAGCGGTAACAACATTAAAGATGTTTGGCAAATCGTACACGGAGTGTGTGGCTGAATTCCCAGCATAGCGGTAATGTCCACAGAGGAAACACTACTTATCCAAGTCCCAAGCTGGCTGATTAATGCAGGAGCTATTGAATATTAAATGTGTTACGGCACCAGGACTGATTGTCAGATGAATATCATATTCATGGGGGTTTGGCATTGCTTCCAATTTTACCTGCTCAATAGTCAAGGCACTTTAGAGTTACTGTAGGACATTGGTTTGGTAAGAGTTGTAAATGTACATAGAGTGATGGAGTCACAGCGATAGAGCGTGGGAACAGGCCCTTCAGCCCAACGTGCCCACAACGTCCATCTATACTAGTCCCAACTACTTGTATTTGGCCCCTACCCCTCTACCCCTGTCCTGTCCAAAGCTTTAGTTTTAGTTTAATTTAGGAAGCAGCACATTAGAGTTTCTGCCTTACAGCGCTTACACGCCAGAGACCCGGGTTCGATCCCGACTATGGGTGGTGTGTACGTTCTCCCCGTGACCGCATGGGTCTTTTCCGAGATCTTTGGTTTCCTCCGAAGTCGTACAGGTTTGTAGGTTCATTGGCTTGGTGTCATTGTAAATTGTCCCTGGTGTGTGTAGGGTAGTGCTTCTGTGCAGGGTTCGCTGGTCGGTGCGGAGCCGGTGTGCCGATGGGCCTGCTTCCACGCTGTATCTCTAAACTAAAGTAAACTAAACTAGAGATACAGCACAGCTACAGGCCCTTCGGCCCACCGAGTCCACACCAACTAACAATCCCCATACATGAACACTATCTTATACCCACTAGGGACAATTTACATTTATACCAAGCCAATTAACCTACAAACCTGTACGTCTTTGGATCTTAAAAATGTATTGAGCATCATCCCAGTGGTAGGGACATCTGTGATGATCCTGTGCAGTGTATGTCTTGACACGAGGTCCAAAGGTGGAGTGACTTGCTATGGGGAAGATCAAGTAAATGTCAGTCCTATCCCTGATCACTCTCACCTCAAGACAAATTGGAGTAATCGTGATCTGAAGGAGTATTTCTCATGACTGTTTGCCAAGAAGTCAAAACTAGAACCTGTTAAGAATTGTTTTTTTAATTACAAAGTGCTGGAGTAACTCAATAGGTCAGGCAGCATCTGTGGAGGACATGGATAGGATGCATTCCCAGGGAGAGCCCCACAAGGGCAACACCTGAGGGCAGGATTGCACAGCTGTGCCACGGTGGGTTATTTTCTCTAGCATCTTCCACAAGAACACCCCAGAGCACTCTAGAATTATATTTGGAGAGTGTAGTCAGTGTTGTATTGTACACAACATAGCAGCTAATTTGCACAACCTCTCACCATTTTGTAGCACCAAAATATTCTCTTCTTCTGACATTGAACGAAGAATAAATAGTGGCCATTGTGGCAGTGTAAACTGAAGTGCGGGCTAATAACTAGGGGCGGCACGGTGGCGCAGCGGTAGAGTTGCTGCCTTACAGGGCTTACAGCGCCAAATACCCGGGTTCAATCCCGACTACGGGTGCCCGTCTGTATGGAGTTTGTACGTTCTCCCCGTGACCTGCGTGGGTTTTCTCTGAGATCTTCGGTTTCCTCCCACACTCCAAAGACGTACAGGTTTGTAGGTTAATTTACTTGGTATAAATGTAAATTGTCCCGCGTGTGTGTGGGATGGCATTAATGTGCGGGGATCGCTGGTTGGTGCGGACTCGGTGGGCCGAACAGCCTGTTTCCATTCTGTATCACTAAACTAAACTAAATTAAATTAGTCAATAGGGATGTGGATTGTGCTAATGTGGTGACAGAAAGCCCCAGACAAAGACAAACAGGAATTTCATTGATGCATACTCCTACCAACAAGATCATCTTGTAAATAAGAACTCCTACTTTTTTGTTGTTTAGTTTAGTTTAGAGACGCAGCGTGGAAACAGGCCCTTCGGCCCGCCGATTCCATGCCGACCAGCGATCTCCACACACAAACACTATCTTACACATTTATAGCAAGCCAATTAAACCTACAGCCCTGTACGTCTTTGGATTGTGGGAGGAAACCGAAGATCTCGGAGAAAACCCACGCATGTCATGGGGAGAACATACAAACTCCGTACAGACAGCACCTGTGGTCAGGATCGAACCTGGGTCTCCGGCGCTGCAAGCGCTGTAAGGCAGCAGCTTTGCATGTGGAGGGGTGGTATGCAAATTCCTCTAATTATTGAATTTCTTCTTTTTCTTTGGCTCTTGATTTCCAAAAGTACTTTTAAGGTGTAGGGCACTAATCATTCCCATTTTTCAAGAAACACATCTAAATGATTGAAAAGGATATTTCATTTGGATAGACAGACACAACATGCTGGAGTGAGTCAGCAGGACAGGCAGCATAGAAGGAAATGGGTGATGTTTCGGGTCGAGATCCTTTTTCAGACCGAGAGTCAGGGGAGAGGGAGACACAGAGACATAGAAGGGTGAGGTGTGAAAACGAGACATCAAGGAGTCGGTGATAGAGGAAGATGTCAAATAGATAATTGTTAACGAGGGGAAGGAATACAACGATAACATTTAATCAGGACCGTCAGGCTGGTCAGAGAACTTGGATGGGGGAGGGATGGAGTGTTTTGTTAATTAGAATTATATCCTAAAGGGGGCACGGAGGCGCAGCAGTAGAGCTACTGCCTCGCAGCACAAGAGACCAGGGTTCGATCCTGACGACGGGTGCTGTCTGCACAGACTTTGTACGTTCTCCCCGTGACCTGCGTGGGTTTTCAACAAATTCTCCGGTTTCCTCCCACACTCCAAAGACGTACAGATTTGAAGGTTAATTGGCTTCAGTAAAGATTGTAAATTGTCTCTTGTGTGTAGGATAGTGCCAGTGTGCGGGGGTCGCTGGTCGGTGCGGACGCGGTGGGCTGAAGGGCCCGTTTCCGCGCTGTGTCTGAACTTAACTAAAACTAAGCTGAGAGAAAGCCATTAAGAGATCACTCTACATTGTTTGTTTATTGTAGCTGTTCTTTATTTAACATGGAAGTTTCTGTGCAATGACTCAGTCGTCCCTGCCTGCTGCTTGGAAAGGGTCCCCACTTTGCTTTGAAGCACAGACCCTACTTCCAATTTTGCCTGTCTGCCGTCTAATGTCCCTGTGAATGACAGTTTTAACTGCAAACAATTCAGAAATATCGAGGCAGCCACTTTAAATTAAATTCAGCAAACTTCTCTGCTTTAACATCTCTGAGCCGAATAGATTTAAATCAGGGTTGCCAGTACCGAGGGAGGTTGGGGTCCAATTTGTTCCAAACCCAGATATATTTTCAGTATTTGGCACTGTAAAGGAAAAGGATATGAGATATTTATAAAGGGAACAAACTCTACAGGTTACCATCGGACTTCAGCAGAAATATTGTACTATTAATTGCACGTAACATAATGGGAAGCTATGGAAACTGTTTGTTAGTTATGCAATACAATTTTGCTGTTTTAGCGTATTGCATCCATCGTACTTCAAAACTTGCAGGCACCAAGATATTTGCTGATATTTGGAGAACACAGCTTTAGACTTTAGTCCTTAGTGATGCAGCGTGGAAACAGGCCCTTCGGCACATCGCGTCCGAGCCCATCAGTGATCACTGCCCTACACACTAGGGACAATGGACAATTTGCAGAAGCCAATTAGCCTCCATACCTGTAGGTCTTTGGAGTGTGGGAGGAAACCGGAGCACCCAGAGGAAACCCACGCGGTCGGTCACGGGGGAATGTACAAATTCCGTCCAGACAGCACCCGTAGTCAGTATCAAACCCAGGTTTTCTCAGGGAGCTCCAGTTACCTCTCCCACTTAGGCGATTTTTTAGGTGACTATAGGTGACTGCTGAAAAATTTTCAACATGTTGAAAGTTTTTCGGCGACAGTGGTGACAATTTGGGCTGTCGTAGATTGTCGCCAGGTGACGTAGGTTGTCGCCGGAACAGACTTGGGTGAATTCCATTGTCCTAGCCGCTGGCAGTCTCCTAAAAAATCGTCTAAGTGGGACAGGCCCATAACACTATCCTACACACACTAGGGTCAATTTACATTTACACCAAGCCAATTAACCTACAAATCTGTACGTCAGCGCGTAGTCGGTGGGCCGAAGGGCCTGTTTCCGCGCTGTGTCTCGAAACTAAACTAATCTAGAGATACAGAAACAAAAACAAAAAATTAAATGAGCTGCCATAGTCCGCCATAGTGGAATTCTAAATACCTTCAATCTGCAAATGGTTAATGGCTGTTTGCTAACAGCTCCTGTTGTCAGATAGTACAACATCCAGCACTTCATCAGATAAACGCTGAAAGATGTTGAAAGGTTAGTTGATACATATAAAGCAAAATGACAAGAATCAACAACGATTTCATCAGAGGAAGCATTAAAAAAAACATGAAGGACTCTGTCCATATCAACATGAATGAAGGGGCGAGAAATCAAAAAGCAGCGGAAAGATTATTGATCTGATAACAGCCCAGTATCAGTTGTGGCTTAAGGCCAGAGGAAGTTGAAATAAATACATTAGTTCGGAGCCCAGCTAGATTGTTAAAAATGCAATTTTACTTTCTATGTTGCTGATATTGTAATCTTAGTTTAGACTTTACTTTAGACTTTAGAGATACAGCGTGGAAACTGGCCCTTCGGCCCACTGAAGCCAATTCAAACCTGTACGTCTTTAGAGTGGGGGAGGAAACCGGAGCACCTGGAGAAAACCCACGCAGTCACAGATAGAATGTAAAAACTCCTCTGAAGTCTATGGCTTAACCAACATTCAGCGCTGAGAGAAAGGGATGAAAAAATTGTTGCGGTTCCAAATTTCTGGTTGCCGATATTTTTCTTTACCATGGATACTAAGGATACAAAGCTCTCTTGAATCGATGACGCTGAAATCGCAATGGCTTACCTTGCCCGTAATTCCATTGCATGTCTTGCGTGAGGGAGCGGGACCTTTTCAAGACTCAAGTCAAGAGTGTTTTATTGTCATATGTCTCAGATGGGACAATGACATTCTTACTTGCTGCAGCACAACAGAATAGGTGAATATGTAAACATAGTACGTAAAAAGAAAAAGTTCGGTTGTAAGTGAAATGACTCCCGGTTGTAGAAATCAAGAACTCGAGGGCGTAGGTTTGATGTGAAAGGGAAAAGATTTAATGGGAACCTAATGGGGGAATGTTTTCGCTCAGAGGGCGGTTGTTATGTGGAACGAATAATTGAGGTACTGTAGGTACCATAACAACATTTAAAAGACATTTGGTCAGATGCATAGATAGGAATGGTTGAGAGGGATGTGGGTCAAACTTGGGCAAATGGGATTAATTCAGATATGCCATGGGTGAGTTGGACCAAAGGGTGTATATCTCGTGCTGTATATCTTGATTAATCCATGACTCTCAAAAGCCTCAAAATAGAAAACTGGCAGAAGATATCTCAATTAGGAGGAGAAAATAACTGCACTGCCATGACCCTCAGAGAATAGTAAGATTAAACGAGAACTTACCAGTTTGAAGTTTGATCTGTATTTTATGAGGAGTTACGATGAGGGATTACGTGAAGAACCCGTCCAGCACGCATGCGCGACATACTTCAAAGCAGCGGTGTGGAATCACAGACAGACACAGTAATTGAAATAAATATAGTAAAGAAAAGGAGAGCTTAGTTACCAGTTTGATCTCTATTATTGAGGGTGGGTGCGGAGGGCACGTAATCCCTCATCGTAAATCATAAAATACAGATCAAACTTCAAACTGGTAAGTTCTCGTTTAATCTTACTATTTTACTTCGGAGTCACTTGAGTGACTACGTGAAGATTTTAAAGCTGTGATTTCAAACCGTGTAACAGTTCATACTTCACTCGCGGCCGAAGTCATTCGAGGGAGGAAGTGTGTTATCGTAATCAACCATGAATCTGTTTGTAAAACAAAAATGGTGTTATCAACAATAACAAGACAAATGCTCCCCCGGGCTTAAATTATATATTTGCAGATTCTAATGTTATTTCTGCAACCGATACAGGTTCTGCCAGTGGCGTGTTACAAAGATTGGAACGTATACTCCCTAGACCACCCCGCTGTAGCCAGGATCCATCCTCTTAGTCACTGACGTGGAAGCTGCCATGGTGGAATAAGATTTATACACGTTGGTATTTACTCCAGTACCTGCTTGAGCCACTAGAGGTAGTTTAGCTCATCACCCGACCATGAAGTTTCTTGTGACTGACCCACAAGGCTTTTTCCTCTCCTTCGGGTATTTCTTATTGTGTCAATGTAGTTCATTAAGTGGGTCATGACACATAACCGTGGTTCAGGTGGGTATGCCCGGAATTCCATGACTGGATCTGATGTTCCTGGTCTGCTCTGTTTGGCCAGACCCTGAATGGAAAATGTGACACTATCTGGTGTTATCACCATGTTGTCCAATCGCAGTAGATGGAAGAACTGGGTCTTTGTGCTGAGGTAAGGCCGTCAGCATATCCATCTTCAGGGTAGGCTGTTCCAGGGTGAGGGACCTGGCTGGTGATCATCGCCTAAGGTACGTCAGGACCTCACTGACTTCCCAATTTGGGTGTACCTAGTTCTGGGGAATGGGAATTGAATGTACCTCTCCTGAATTTGATCACCAGTGGGTGGTACCCTTGCCCTGTTGTCGTGGTGCCTGAGTTGAGTAGGCTGACAGAGTACTTCTGGCTATATTGATGGCGCAGTAGCTGAGTCCTTCATTGTGGTGAAGGCCTGCCAGGAACTCCAGTACAGGTTTTGTTGTAGTTGAATGTGTAGTTCCTGAGTTTGAGCAGTTTCTTCCCAGGTATGTTCCCTAGTGGATATGCGTAGAAAGAAGGGGAGAACATAGAGATTAGTTCCCCCCCCCCCCCACCTCAATACGCGGAAATGTATCCATGCCGCTGCCTTGAGTTGGTTTCATGCGACATACATTGGTACGTGGCGATTCAATTCGAATATAAGGTAATCGATATCTGGTGTCCATATTGCTTTGTAATCTCAGCAAATACTTTTGGTTTAAATGTTCGTTTACAGTATTTAGCTCACCTGATAGGTAAGTTACTGATGGTCAAACATGTTTGATGACATACGGTTACCAATTGTTAAATAAATTGTCACATAATATCGATTTTATTCCGCCCAAGTGGTTTGGTATATGCCACCACTGTGATGTTGTTAATTTATAAATGAACATGCAAAATGGTGCACTACTGAGCAATATGCTTGCCCAATAGTAAGTAAGTTTTATTTATATAGCACGTTGTAAGTCAACTCGCATTGACACCAAAGTGCTTTACAAAAATAGATAATAGAAATAGAATAGAAATAATTTAATTGCCACACAACCAAGGACGGTGGTATTTGGGTTGCCAGCAGCGGTACAATAATAAAGAACACAACCACAATAAAACATTTTACACAAACATCCACCACAGCATTCATCATTGTGGTGGAAGGCACAGAGCTTGGCCAGTCCTCCTCCATTTTCCCCCGTGGTCGGGACCACCACCCTCCACAGCCGTTGCTGCGGGCGTCCAGATGGTAAGGGACAAAGTCAAAGTCAAGGTGAGTCCAGGATCGGCTCTTCTCAACCAGAGACAGCTTCAGGCTGGTGTAGGCCGCAGGCCGGCGGTCAAAGTTTTAAAGTACCTGCCGTGCCGCAGCCGGAAGCACCGCAGTCTGCAGGGCCGGCGGTCGAAGCTCCCCTCCAGGGGAGATTGTAAGTCCATACCACGCCCGCGGTAGAAGATGGCCGCGGGCCGGCGGTGGAAGCTTCTTCTTCCCCCCGGGTCCTCCACGAGGGATCCCGGGCTGCAGACGCCGCACCAGCTGGAGTTCTGCAGACCGCTGCTTCAGGCTGCCGGCTGCCGGCTGCCGCGGGCCAGCGTAACGGAGCGCTCCCCTCCAGCGAGGTCTCACCCGCTCCGCGCCGAGAGTCCACGCTGTGCCCGCCGCTGAAGCTCCGGGCGCGTCTCCGGGAAAGTCGGCGCCGATCCATGCTGTTAGGCCACGGGGGAGGCGACCTGAAAAAGTCGCCTCTCCATGGAAGAGGCGGCCGAAACGGTTTCCCCCTTACCCCCCCACACCACCCCCCACACATAACACACAAAGAAACATTAAAAACACACTTTTAAACATACTAAAAAAATAAAAAAAGTTGAAAAAAGACGGACACTCTGCCGACAGGCTGCTGCCAGTGCAGCGCCCCCCCCTAATACGTTTGCATACCATAGAAAAAGGTTAACAAATAATGAAAATGGACTCAACACATATAGAGTTCTACACAAACGTCCCCCCCCCCCCCCCACAGCAGAATCAAATTTCCACTGTGGGGAAAGGCACCAGAATGTTAAGTCCTCTTCCTCTGAAAACCCCCGAGGTCAGCCCATTTGTGGCCTTGCAGCCAGTCCGATGAATATACTCAATAGAACATACTCAATATTTCTAACTAGGTTTAATGCCCAGTGTCTATAGTGATGACAACTCCAGATTAGTCCATTTGCCACCATATTCTAGGTATGGGATATAGTTTGAACACTAGTATCTCAGCTCATTGGAAAGGTACAATGTTCAGTAGCTGGTAATGCTGCTACTATCCCAATTACTTTTGCCACGTAGTAGATAGGTGGTTAAATGTTCCCATAACTGATAGCATTAATGAATACCAGATAGACAATGTTGTGGATGGGGTCAACGTAGATATCTGGATAATATGACAGAGCCCAGGCTAAAATAAGTTAGTAGCTAATGCAGCCGATATAGCTATATCCAAGGATAGTCTGTCGTTAATATATAGACCTACCATGACGAAATGTTCCTTAAGTGTCAGGTCTGGTTTAAAATTCTGGAATAGCTTTGGCTCATATAAGCCAATTCAATAATAAGTCAACTCAAATCAAGTCAAGTCAAGTTTATTTGTCACATACACATGCGAGATGTGCAGTGAATGAAAAGTGGCAATGCTCGCCGTGGTTGCCCCATCCATGTAAATTGTGGTATATCCGAAATCTTATATAAAAGGGGTACTGAATAGTATGCATCTTTAAAGTCGATGTCTACCATAAAGTATCCTTGGAATCCATGGTAGTAGTTACAAATTCCATAAGTGGGTATACCTGGTGAAATACTCAAGTGGTTAATCAATGATGGTGCGACATTCACCATCTTGGGGTTTTTTGGTACCAAAGGCTCATATGAGATTTCTTATGACCCCTGGTATATCTTTCCCAGTAGCTAGACCCTCATGTTTTTAAGTGGGAGGGTAGACCCTTTGGGGTGCAAGCTGAACTGGCGGCAAGGTATTAATTCTATTCCCCTTGAATATTTTTTGGTATATAACTACCAAGAGTGATAGCTTCCCAACCAGGTGTGATCCCCCCCCCCCCCCCCCCCCCTCTGTTAGTACAAACCCTTCACCTTTATGTGATGGTAGGAACCATACTTATCTGTCTTCACTGTTGTTTGGTGGTGTGTTCATTTCTTCGGTTTCTGGTTCCTTGTCTGTAGGGATGGTGTTGTTGGGGGTGGCGCATTTTCCATGGGGCCCGCTCTGGACCCTCGCCTGAAAGGGCTTACTGGGGGTTGGCATGCGGGCCCCGAGCTTCCACCAGTACTCTTAAGTAGATGCCTACTGGTGGACACGTAGAGGCACTGCTGTCTGGTTTTGTGTGGTGCTCATTCCAGGCCCTGCCCTCTTGATGCTGAATTTTGGGATACTTCGTCCAGTTTCTTAGGCTTGGTTTGATAACTCAGCCAGATAGCAGGATCTGTGGTTATGAGGTCGGCGTTCTCACAGTCCTGTAAATTTTTTAAGTTGAGGGCAGGTTTTATAACTTTCTGAGAAGTTGCGGAGCATCTGTGAACAGTAGGGTCAGGTGTTTTTCCATACTACCCTGCCCCTCTGGAATGAGCATGCGAAAATGATAGCCGACGTCAGGGATATCAAATGCAATTTAAGATATTTGTTTTTTTTTAAAAAGCTATGCTCAATGTACCCCCCAATAACGGTGGGCATTTTGAGTAAATGCAATTTAGGGGAGGTGTGATGAAACCAGGCCTCATATTGTGTTTTGTATTGAATTCTGTCTTTACTTTGTGTACTAGTCATGTCTCTACTATTTATTTCATTCCCCTTACATGTTTTTCCTCTACCTGCTAAATTTTTGTAAGGTGTCCTTGAGACTCTTGAAAGGCACCCATAAATAAAATTTATTATTATTATTATTACCTGTCTTGGAGAGGTTTTGAAAAGAACAGGTAGTAAACTGGCCGTTAGTTGAGACAGAAAAGGCCATCTCGCTAGTGGTGGAGCCACATAGCGGCCACACCCAGCAGCTCTTCCTGATCCTGTACCTCAAGCATACTCCCGATTATTCTTCAGCCAGTGACCCCTCTTCTTGACCAGCCCAGCCCTGGTCGCCATCGATCCCTCGACAAGGGAGATGGCCAGTGCTGTAGGCACTGGAGTGGGAGTGTTATGCTCCCTTGGCGGACTTGCCCCTGCTCCTGAGGCAAGTCTCGCTGGAGTTTTTGGCTCCATGACCTTACTCTGGCTTGGAGAACAGACACTTACTTGTTATCGTTTGAAGTGCCGATTCCATCTTCTGTGTCTGTCTCCAGCCCGAGGTTTGGTTGCTGGCTTTGCTGATAGAGGCTGTCTGCCGTTTTCGGGCGGCATTTCAGCGGTTCTCGGGCGGCGAGTCTCCTTGTCGGGAGATGCAGGGGTTACTGGCCAGTTTTGAATTTCCCTCCAGTCCGCTGCTGTTGGTCAGACAGCTGTTTAGCGGACTGGACATCGGCGCAGTACCCGTGTCTGTGGACCGCAGCGTGTGCGGTCCTGTTGCCGCCTCTCCCCCCTCCACTGACTTCCCTGGAGTCGAACGGGGGCCGCTTCCCTCTGTGCTGCTTTGCTGTCTCCAGTTCCCCTGGAGCAACAAAGAGAGGCAAAGTCGTGAGTTTAACCTGTAGGTAAGTACTTACCTAATGGTCCGTTCCTTCAGGCTTGTAACGGGAGCGCCTGTACTCCCGTTCGTCGCTGTTGCACTGCGTGAACGCAATGACGCGCATGCGTGCTGGACGGGTTCTTCACGTAGTCACTCACGTGACTCCGAAGTAAAATTCCATGTTTTAGTTTAGTTTAGTTTAGAGATACAGTGTGGAAACAGGCCCTTTGGCCCATCGAGTCCACGTCCACCAGTGATCCCCGTACTAGCACAATCCTACACACTAGGGACAATTTACAATTTTTATCAAAGCCAATTAACCCTCAAACCTGTATGTCTTTGGAGTGTGGGAGGAATCCGGTAAACTGGTGAAGTGGGGCAGGAGGAGCAAAGAGGGGGTACCTGTGAGGGAGGGGGAAAAACGTTCCAACTCAACCCCTTTTGCTGCCAAATATTTTTCTAAACTGATTTTCTTAGAACCTGGGACACACACTGCGCTCGGTGCAGCCTTGCATCTTTGCCAATAGCCAGGAAGCATTAGGGCAGCAAACCTCTTAAATATTGCATGTTTCTTGGTTATGAGTGACCCAAATGGATCTAATGACATCAAAATTGCTCTGTAATTGGCTATAAAACCCGTGCTTTCAGAGGCCAACTGTGACTGTTTTGGAGAATTTTGCAACAGACACTTTTAGTTGTTCTGGATAGGAAAGAATAATTTTTAAGAGGCTCTTTGGGACAATCTGGACTGTAAAGGATTAGGCTGGCCATGAAATGGTACCCAGCAGGACATGTGGTGTAGGGGTACTGCTGATAAATCTGCAGCAAGATTTTTAACCCATTCACATCTCTCCCTTGTGCTTGCCCATTCACTTTCCCTCTCAATCCTGGAGGAAACGAAGCTTCTTATCTCTTCGGCTGAATATCTAAGTTTCCATCCCTGGCAGCAAGCAAGTGAGATATCTGGTTGTACTGGGCATATTAAGCATTACACTGATCTTAACATAGTCCTGCTTATGATTCTCGGCAAAACTGGGGAGGAGCTTTGCCAGCTGCTGAAGCTGTTAATGATATTTTTATGGAACCTCTTTCTGTTGCCTTGATATTCAAAGACAATTAAAGACCATTAAAAAGTGAAGTGAATAATTTAAAGTTAAAAATGAGCAAAAAAGAGGTGAAAACTCAGACGGGATAGGTATTGATTTATTATTGCCCCATGTACCAAAAAAAGACTGTGAAAAAGTTTGTTAAGGAGTTAAAGGTTTATAAAAAGTTTAAAAAAAGTTAAACTGAAGGAATTTTATTTTACGAAGTAACTTAATCTTCCTCCATGGACACAAAGTGCTGGAGTAACTCAACGGGTCAGGCAGCATTGCTGAAGAACATGGATAGGTGACATTTTAGGTCGGGACAGATTTTGGGAAGAGTCCCGATCTGAAATGGGTGGTGAATCTGTGGAATTATTTGCCACAGAAGGATGTGGAGGCCAAGTCAGTGGATATTTTCAAGACAGAGATAGATAGATTCTTGATTAGCACAGGTGTCAGAGGTTATGGGGAGAAGGCAGGAGAATGGGGTTAGGAGGGAGAGATAGATCAGCCATGATTGACAATGGATCATAGACAACGTCAGACCCAGGATGAAATGTTACCACTGGTGACGCCACTGGTGGCCGGACTGGGCCGCGGTGGGTGCAGGAGGTCGGTCGAGGACACGACACCAAGAAAACAAAGGGGGACCCGACGTTGAGGGGGCCACCGAGAATGAAGAGGGTCCATTGATACCACATTGAACACACTGTAATGTTGTCGACGCCCTATATGTGGCGACTCTTTGTATACCTTGTGTACGCTACGCAAAACAAAGAATTTCACTGCGACACTTTGCATGTGAGAATAAAGTGCCATTTATTCATTATAAAGCCAATTCTAAATTCTCACAATGATATCTCATTAAATGACTGCTTGCACGCGGCAGAGCGTCATGTTGGATAGTGAAGCACTGTGATGAGTGGAGCCAACGGAATCATTTTACAGGAATCCTGAGAGGGTTCAGATCCCAGTGTACTTTTTCCGCATCAGGCACAGAGTCTCGTGCCCAGTGTAGGTGAATCGAGGACCAGGGAATGTCGGTTAAAGGTGAAGGGGAAAAGATTTAATGCAAATCTGAGGGGTAACATTTTCACGCAAAGGGTGGTGGGGTATGGAACAAGCCACCCGAAGAGGTAGTTGAGGCATAAGAAACAGTTAGACAGGTACAAGGATAGGACATGTTTGGAGGGATATAGAAACAGCGAAACATCAAATATAAGTGCAGGAGTAGGCCATTTGGCCATTCGAGCCAGCACCGCCATCCAATAGGATCATGGCTGATCATCCAAAATCAGTACCCTGGCCCTGCTTTCTCCCCATATCCCTTGATTCCATTAGCCATGAGCGAGTATTGATCCAAAGTTCCATCTACTGTATATATTGATTTCTCTAACTTCTAATTATTTCTTGAAAACATCCAGTGAATTGGCCTCCACTGCCTTCTGTGGCAGAGAATTCCACAGATTCACAAATCTCTGGTTGAGGAAAAAGTTTTTCCTCAAAAACCAAACGTAGGCAGGTGGGACTCGTGTATCTGGGACATGTTGGCAGGTATGAGCAAGTTGGCCGAAGGGCCTGTTTCCACGCTCTATCACTATGTCTCTATGACTTTAAGCTTAATGGAAAGAGTGACAATTTTTAAAACAGTTACCCATCATTTTTCCTCTTTACAGGAGTGAGGTTGGGTTCAGAGCATTTGGCTGGAATTGCGAGGAGAATATATCGAACTGGCTGATGCCTCAATGCCTGTTAAAATATAATTAATCCTCAACAGCTTCTAGGGCATTAGGCAGCCTAAGGTAATTTGGCTTCTTTGCAGGAAGTAACAAGTTTTATAAGCTGTCAACTTCATATTGTACAACATATGGAATTAAATGCTGTACATATCAAGGCAAGTCACTTCTAAAAAAATAAATGATAAAAATATCTATTTTAATTTTTTTTAACATTTTTCACAGAATCGTGTCATTCGATTGGCCGTGGTGATAGAAATAGAATTATTTTCGGTGTAAAGGAATGGTCTGTTCAAAGGACATGCATACAGGCACACATCAATAAATCCATGGGCCTCACACATTTTCACCTAGGATTACCACGTGTTGCTAAAGACTATCCCAATTTAATACTTCACTGAGTTTGGATATCTTAAATATATATTTAATATCTTAAACTATAATGTTTTTGTGGAGCAACTGGTAACGCCGCTGCCTCACAGTGCTAGAGATTTGTGTTCGATCCTGACCTCATGTGCTGTCTGTGCGGAGTTTGCACGTTCTCCCTGTAACCATGTGGGCTTTCTCCGGGTGTTTCGGTTTTCTCTCACATCCCAAAGGTGTGTGGGTTTGCAGGTTAATTGGCCTCTGTAAAATTGCCATTGGATGAGAAAGTGGGATAATATAGAAGGGTCTGAAGAGTCTCGACCCGAAACTGCACCTTTCTCCAGATAGTTTATTGTTGCTGTGGAGGCCTATTCAATGTATATTTTTAAGGTGGAGATTGATAGATTGTTGATTAGTGTCAGGGGTTATGAGGAGAAGGCAGGAGAATAGGGTTGAGAGGGACAGATAGATCAGCCATGATTGAATGACAGAATAGACTTGATGGGCCAAATGACCTAATTCAGCTCCTACAACATGAACTTTTGAACATGGCTCTATTAAACATCTCTTGTCATATCTTGAACAAACAGAGTATTTTGGGCTTGGGGTGAAGTTGACAATGATGCTTTACTATAATGACTTTAAATACTGGAGTGAGAATGATTTATTAGTATTATTATTATTAAATCATTGAAAACATTAGCAACGCAGAGGTGCTGGTTTCCAACGGACAATTCTTTACAATAATAATAATAATAATAATGGATGGGATTTATATAGCGCCTTTCTAATACTCAAGGCGCTTTACATCGCATTATTCATTCACTCCTCAGTCACACTCGGTGGTGGTAAGCTACTTCTGTAGCCACAGCTGCCCTGGGGCAGACTGACAGAAGCGTGGCTGCCAATCTGCGCCTACGGCCCCTCCGACCACCACCAATCACTCACACACATTCACACACATTCACACACAGGCAAAGGTGGGTGAAGTGACTTGCCCAAGGACACAATGACAGTATGCACTCCAAGCGGGATTCGAACCGGCTACCTTCCGGTTGCCAGCCGAACACTTAGCCCATTGTGCCATCTGTCGTCCCAAAGTTACAAGACTATGTACGACAGTGATCGCAACTTCTACTGAAGTGTGGATGGCCGTTGGCTCGCTTGGAGCTCATCCGCCCTTTGGCAGGCCTTGTTTTTGGTCCTGCTGGGGGTCCACAGCCCCCTCCTCACCTGGCAAACCAGGTGGGGGAGACGGTTTAGTTGCCCACTATCTGATCATGGAGCAGGTAGCGCGGGATTACATGGTACCTATGAGAATTGATGGAAGGAAAAGATGCCACAAATATCAAAAATAAATAAATGGGGGTAGAGGGAAGCAGAACCATTATTTCTTTCACTGGGTGTTGTTCCTGAAGATAACTTCATAGCTGAGATACTTTGTAATCCTTGTAGGTGTCATGGACAACAGAGCAGCCATCAAAGATATGGTGTTGGAACAATCTTAAAAATATATGGACCATGGGGGCTCCATCTTTCCTTGCTCATCGTTGCTTTTTGCATATCTTTCATTTGTCTGTGTACCTTCTATATCTCTCACTTCCCTCTCCCCTGACTCTCAGCCTGAAGAAGGGTCTCGATCCGAAACCACCTACTCCTTTACTCCAGAGATGTTGCCTGACCCCCTGACTTACTCCAGCACTTTGTGATGATCTGCGGTGTAAGCAAGTTCCATGTACTTCCATTGGCTTAATCAGAAATATTTCATAAGATCATATGTGACTGGAGCAGAATTAGGCCATTCGGCCCATCAAGTCTACTCCGCCATTCAATCCTTGCTGATCAATCGCTCACTCCCAACCCCATTCTCCTGCCTTCTCCCCATAACCCCTGACACCCGTACTAATCAAGAATCTATCTTTCTCTGCCTTAAATATATCCACTGACTTGGCCTCCACCGCCTTCTGTGGGCAAGAATTCCACAGGATGGAGGTGGAATGGCCGTGTTTCTTGGAATTATTGGCTTTAAGTGGAACTGCACATTTAACTACATGTGCCAGGTCTGAGTGGTTCCCTAATTGATACCTTATGCAATAGTGTGAATACTTGTGCCTACTAGGCAGGTGGGCCTGACTTCAATTGCATCTCATGTGGCTCCTTTGGTTGAGGTGGGGCCACTTCACATTTTGGTATTTGATGAGGTAACCGTGGAAAGGCAAATGGTTGCTGACTGGGTTGGCATCAGAAATAGGAACCAAAACTATTGTCTAACACTGACCAAAATGTATCATGCACTTTCAGTTTAGTTAGAGCTGGATAATCAATTGCATAGGCATATGTCACAACAAAACATAAATAACGGTTGGCCTGACTGTATATACATTTTGGACAAGAGATGGATATTATTGGCACGGCTATTGGAAAATGAGTAAATATTAAACTTGTGTAATGTATGCTCTTTTCTAATCAGTTTTGACATAACATTTCATGTTATTTAATCATCTTGAGCACTAACGTTCCTTGGCAGCTTTCAAAATACACACATTTTCTATCATATTACATCTGCAGAAATTATTTTCAGTGTGACACTGTCAACGAATATTGCGAAGTAAGTTAACTCTTTGGGGGCTTTGCATCCCATGGTGTTAAAGCATTTTTGTATTAGGTGCCCTCACTCGTTCAAAAGTGAGTGATACGAATAGAATTAGGCCATTTGGCCCATCAAGTCTACTCCGCCATTCAATCATGGCTGCACTATCTCTCCCTCCTAACCCCATTTTCCTGCCTTCTCCCCATAACCCTTGACACAAAAGTCAAGTCAAAGTATCCTTTATTATCATTCAGACCTTTCGGTCTGAACAAAATTTCGTGCCTTGCAGTCATACATATAATAAAAATAACAAAAACACACAATAATCACCCATACTAAGCAAGAATCTATCTATCTCTGCCTTTAAATATCCATTAACTTGGCCTCCACAGCCTTCAGTGGCAATGAATTCCACAGATTCACCACCCTCTGACTAAATAAATTCCTCCTAATTTCCTTCCCAAAGGAACGTCCTTTAATTCTGAGGCTATGACCTCTGGTCCGAGATTCTCCCACTAGTGGAAATGTCTTAGCAGAAGATCATGGACTTTTTACCTGTTTAAGATTGATGAAGTAAAACATGACTGTGAAGCTTTATTGGAGAGCAATAATGCTGCAGTGATGATCCAGTTGTCTGCCACGTGTCCACCATGTTATATTCATAATATTCATAACAGTTGAAGGACCATGCACTTTGATGGATTGCAAGCTACCTTCTCATAATACGTTTAACAAACATTTGGACAGGTATGTGGATAGGATAAGTTTAGAGGGAACAATCTGGAGGCGTTGGTTCGGATCCCACTTCTGACACCATGTACGAAGTATGAGTAACGCTAAGTCATTCATCTTCATAAAAAGTACTTTATTAAAAATACAAACAGAGACCATAACATCGGCTTCTATAAGGCTCGGTATCGTAGATTAAACTATGTCTTAGCTACTGTGTACCACCAGATGGCATGGTGAAGACCCGGTATGTATCATGGATCGGGTTGGCAATAACAAGACCAGACATGGATCACAATCAGCAATGGTGATTGATCTACACAACTGATTATCTGTCTAATGGACATTGTAAACAGACAGCATAGAACAGTACAGCACAGGAACAGGCTATTTGGTCCATAGTATCTCTGCTGAACCAACACCTCTTATCTGCCTATTTAGGAAGGAACTGTAGATGCTGGTTTAAACTGAAGATAGACACATAAAACTGTAGTGACTCTGCGGCTCAAACGGCATCTCTGGAGAAAAGGAGGAGGTGATGTTTCGGGTAGAGGCCCTTCTTCAGTCTGTAGACGGATCTGGACACGAAACGTCACCTATTCCTTTTCTCCAGAGATGCTGCCTGACCTGCTGATTTACTCCGGCTTTTTGGGTCATGCCTCATATCTGCCCACACATAATCTATATCCCTCCATTCTTCTTGCATGTCCATTGCCCAACCAAAGGCCTCCTGAATACCACAATTGTATGTATCTGCCTCCAACACCACCCCTGGCAGAGTGTTGCAGGCATGCACCACCCAAGGGGTAAAGTGCCTGTGTCTAGTGTTGAGCGTTTTCATGCTTCAGCATCTTCTGCCAGAATGGGGAATGACCAAGAGAAAGAATGAAGGAATGGGACAAGTCATCTTATATTTCATTTGTACACCTTAGAACCCAATGGCATGAATACTGATTTCTCTCATTTCAAATAACCCTTGCATTCCGTCTCTCTCCATCCCTCCCCCACCCTAATCATCCTGCTAATTTTACTGTTTGTATCCCCCTCGTTATCACCTCCTCCACAACCAACAATGGACCATTGTGGGCTCATTGGCTCTGATCTGATCTATACGTTTTCACAACTCTAGTTTCCCTCTCCCCTGACTTAATCTCGATCCCAAACATCACCTATTCCTTTTCTGCAGAGATGCTGCCTGACCTGATGAGTTACTCCAGCATTTTTTGTCTACCTTTGATTATCTTGGCTGTTTTCCTGAGGCAGCATGAAGTGTAGATGGAGTCAATGGTCGGGGGTCTGGTCTGTGTGAGGGACTGGGCTACGTCCACAACTCTCCACAATTTCTTGTGGTCTTGCGGAGAGCTGTTCCCAAACCAACCTATGATGCATCCTGACAGTATGCTGTCTGTGGTTCATCTGTCGAAGCTTGTAAGAGTCATTGGAGATGTGCCAATTTTTCTTCAGACTCCTGATAGAGGCTTGGGTGTGCCTTCATGGTTGTTGCTTTAATGTGTGTGGTCCGCAACCGATCATCGGTAATGCTTACGTCAAGGAACTTGAAGCCCTCAACCATTTCTGTAAGTCAGATCATTGGCTATCTAAGGAGCCCCTGTATTGAAGATTTATTTTTATGAAACATAATTACTCTTATTGTTCAAATTATTTAAAACAATCTTGATAGTTTCAATTTCCATGGGCTTTACAAAACACTGGTGGCACGAGGTAATTTTTCGATCCTGGCCAGAGTCTGTAAATTCATACGTTCTAGCAGCAGAATTAGGCCAATCTGCCCAACAAGTCTACGCCTTTCAATCGTGGCTGCTTTATCTATCCTTCTCAGCCCCATAACGTCTGAGACCTTTACCAATCAAAAAATCTGTCAATCTCCGCTCTATCCAGGCCTTTCACTGTTCGGTAAGTTTCAATGAGGACGGCCATGGCCTAGAGTTGGTCATCAATGAACATCTCCTGGTCACTCATTATCTGATGCCAAAATCAGAAAGACCAGGAGTTTGAACAGGACACCCCAACAGAGTCGTCACAGATTTTTACATTTATGTTTAGGTTCATTATTGTCACAGTGACAAGCTTTGTTTCGCAGGTCATCCCCAATCGGCTCAGATTTAATTTAGTTTAGTTTAGATATACAGCACTGAAACAGGCCTTTCGGCCCACCGGGTCCATGCCTACCAGCGATCCCCAAACACTAGCACTATCCCACACTAGGAGCAATTTCACAAGTTCACAAATTATAGGAGTAGAATAAGGCCATTCGGCCCATCGAGTCTACTCCGCCATTCAATCATGGTTGCTCTCTGCCTCCTAATCCCATTTCCTGCCTTCTCCCCATAACCCTCGTTCTAATCAAGAATTGATCTGTCTCTTCCTTAAAAATATTCACAGACTTGGCCTCCACAGCCCTCTGTGGCAATGAGTTCCACAGATTAACTACCCTCTGACTAAAGAAGTTCCTCCTCACCTCCTTTCTACAATCTTTCTGCAATTTACAATTGTTACCAAAACCAATTAGCCTACAAACCTGTACGTCTTTGGAATGTGGGAGGAAACCGGAGCAGCTGGGAAAAAAACCCCACAAGGTCACGGGGAGAACGTACAATCTCTGTGCAGGCAGCACCCGTTGTTGCCTGACCCACTGAGTTCTCCAGCACTTTGTGCTTTATGCAAGATTCTGGCATCAGCCAGAGTTGTAGAGTCATACAACATGGAAACAGGCTCAAATTGCTCACACCGACCAACATGTCCCATCTGTACTGGTCCCATCTGCCTGTGATTTGTCCCTATCCCTCTAAACCTGTCCTATCCATGTACCTGTCTAATTATGTAGGAATGAACTGCAGATGTTGGTCACTGTCTATATTCCCATTTCCCTTTTCACTGACTGGTCCCTGGTGACCCACAGACTTTGCTTGATCGGACTTTGCAGGCTTTACCTTGCACTAAACGTTATTCCCTTAGCATTGTAAATGGCTCAATAATAATCGTGTATTGTCTTTCTGCTGACTGGATAGCATGCAACAAAAGCATTTCACTGTACCTCGGTACACGTGGCAATAAACTAAACCGTAAACTCAGTCTGAAGAAGGGTCTTGATCCGAAACGCCGCTTATTCCCTTTCTCCAGAAATGCAGCCTGAGCCGCTGAGTTACTCCAACTTTTTGTGACTACCTTTCCAATTGTTTCTTAAACCTTGCAGTGTTTAGTTCAGAGATATGGGGAGGAAACAGGCCCCTCGGCCCACTGGGTACGTGGTGACCAGCGACCCCCGCACATTAACACTGTCCTACACCCACTAGGGACAATTTTTACATTTATACCAAGCCAATTAATTTACAAATCTGTACGTCTTTGGAGTGTGAGAGGAAACCGAAGATCTCGGAGAAAACCCACGCAGGTCACGAGGAGAACGTACAAACTCTGTGGAGACTGTGCCCATAGTCGGGATCGAACCGGGGTCTCCGGCGCTGCATTCGCTGCAAGGCAGCAACTCTACCGCTGTGCCACCGTGACGGCCCAATAGTCCCTGCCCCAACTACCTCCTCTGACGGTTCGTTCCACACACACACACGTACACACCAGCCTTTGTGTGAAGAAGTTACACCTCGGATTCCTTATGTTTCCAACATTATAACAGGATTGGGGGAGAATGTTGGATGAAAAGGCAGGGTGCCAGGCTGGCTAGATTACACGTCGGCCCAGGCAATTCAAATTCAGCAACGCTTGACTTTTCTTAAAAATGAGAACCCTGGTACAAAATAACCCCAAATGGGTTTTAATTTCACTGTTGGGAATAGGTATGAGAACCTTAGTGTGTGCCTCAATCCTCCGACTTCAGGTATGTGCCCTGTTCTGAAAATTATGTGCAGGAACCCATACCTATAGTAACAAATATCATCATAACAAGGTTCCAATTCATAGCGCAATGTATAAATGCCTGCACTACCTTAATATTCACCTCCAAGCAAAACCACTCTTGGTTTAAGGTGATCCCAAAGAGGGCAGTGTACGGCGGCTGGAAAAAATAAACAAATTCAAGACCCGTGTTAGAAGAATTTCTGTGATTTATGACATGTGCAAATGAAAACAGTTAAATATTTGTGGGTCCGGCTTTTATTTTGTCTGCACACGTGTTAAAATAGTATCTTGCTGTGACAGAAACGCAGAGAAATCTGTAAGAAATACCGAGTTGGGAATATTATCGTAGTAACACAACGCCTCAATTATCTGTGGATCATTTCTCCTTATTCCTTGGGGCAGGAGACTGTATATATTTCCAAAGGCTTGGACCAGGAAGGCAGCTTTCTGTGTAAGTGGAACACATTTCTTTCTTGCGCTGTTTGCTTAACTTGCAAAGCTGGCGTCAAGAGGTGGAGGGTTGAGGTGATAGTGCTAGCGATCTGGGGCCTCGTCCCGCTGTCTGATGGATGCAGCCCGCGACCGTCTGAGCTCTATTTCACCCAGAGTTAGGAGAGTTTAGTTTAGTTTAGAGATACAGTGCGGGAAACAGGCCCTTTGGCCCAATGAGTCATGCCCGACCAGCGATCACCGCACACTAACACACACACACACACACACACACACACACACACACACACACACACACACACACACACACACACACACACACACACACACACACACACACACACACACACACACACACACACACACACACTAGGGACAATTTACATTTATACCAAGCCAATTAACCTTCAAACCTGTACGTCTTTGAAGTGTGGGAGGAAACCAAAGATCTGGTAGAAAACCCACGCGGTCACGGGGAGAATGTACACACTCCGTACCCGGAGGTTCCTGGAGGTTTTTGTCAGTCTCCCTACTTGTTTCCACTACCTGCAACCACCTGCAACCTCCGGGAACCGCACGGAAACCTTCGGTGGGGCGCAAAGTCTCCAGAGGTTTCCATTCAGGTTTCCTAAGTGGGACAGGGGCATTACTCCAACACTTGAGTTTAGTTTATTGTCACATGCACCGAGGTACAGTGAAAAGCTTTTGTTGCGTGCTAACCAGTCGGCAGAGAGACAATGCACGATTACAATCGAGCCGTCCACAGTGTACAGATACATGATGAAGGGAATAACGCGAATAATGTTTAGTACAAGATAAAGCCAGTAAACTCCGATCAAAGATAGTCCAATGAGATAGATAGTAGGTAAACACAAAATGCTGGAGTAACTCAGCGGGTGAGGCAGCATCTATGGAGAGAAGGAATGGGCGACGTTTCGGGTCTCGAAAGGTCCACTTCGGGTCTCCAAAGGTCCAAAGGTCCACTTATTGTCACGTGTACCAATTAAGGTGAAACTCGATTACAATTGGTAGGATGACAGCAAGAATGCATATTGTTCCTCTAACTTGCTTCTTTTAATACAAGGACATCGATTTGCTTTACAGCACAGGGCAAAGTGATTGGTACCATGGATGATGAAGTTCAAGTTCACATTCATTGCCACATGCACCAATTAAGGTACAGTGGAATTTGATTTACCATGCAGCCACACAATCAAAAAGAGCACAATACATAATAGAATATAACATGAACATCCACCACAGTGGAATCAACATTCTTCACTGTGGTGGAAGGCAGTAACTTTGTCCCAGCTACACTAGTCCACCTGCCCACATTTGGTCCATATCCCTCCAAACCTGTCCTATCCATGTACCTGTCCAACTATTTCTTAAATTTTGGGATAATTGCTGCCTAAACTTCCTCCTCTGGCAGCTTGTTCCATATACCCACCGCCCTTTGTGTGATAAGGTTACCCCCTCAGATTCCATTTAAATCTTTTCCCCTTCTCCTTAAACCTATTTCCTCTGGTCCTGAATTCACCAACTCTGGGCAAAATGCATCAACCCGATCTAATACTCTCATGATTTTATACACCTCTAAAAGGTCACCCCCTCATCGTTCTGTGTTCCTACGAATGAAATCCCAGTCAACTCAACCTCGCCCTATACCTCAGGCCCTCTAGTCCAGTCCTGAGAACATTCTTGTATATCTTCTCTGTACCATTTGGGTGAAATTCCACCAATGCCCAGAAATAGAAATAGAACAGTATACTAGAAAGTTCTTCAATCTCCAGGAGCTTTATTGAATAAAATAGAACAATCAGTGCTTTGATACTA
The DNA here is from genome assembly GCF_010909765.2 of Amblyraja radiata. Lineage (NCBI taxonomy): Eukaryota > Metazoa > Chordata > Chondrichthyes > Rajiformes > Rajidae > Amblyraja > Amblyraja radiata. The sequence continues at coordinate 14,544,379 of NC_045981.1, read as the reverse complement.
ATGGGAAAATTGCATTGGCAAATGTCCGTGTTACTCTGAGGTAATAAAAATAGCGATGTGTTTACAAATAAACAAATATAATATTTATTTAATTTGGCTGAAAAAGAGACCTGACTCGAAAACGTCACCCACCCTTTCTCTCCAGAAATGTTGCCTGACCTGTTGAGTTACTCCAGCACTTTGTGTATATCTACGGTCTAAACCAGCATCCGCAGTTCCTTTCCACATACTTATTTCCTTTGTCTGGTCAAAACCGTGCTTTCAAAGGGTTAAAGAGTAAACAAATTTATGGCTTAGTGCATTTAATGTGCTTAGTTTAGTTCAGTTTCGTTTCGAGATACGGCGTGGAAACAGGCCCTTCGGCCCACCGAGTCTGCACCGACCTGCGATCCCCGCACACTAACGCTATCCTACACACACATTTTACATTGATACCAAGCCGATTAACCTACAAAACCTGTACGTCTGTGGAGTAAAGGTCAGTTTGTGTTGCGAGCTGTACATTAGGAATTTTTCCAGTTGTCCTGGGCTTATTTTGAGGAGAGCATTTAGATTCTGGAAGGGTTTCAGCGAACACATCAGAGAGTCTGGTCTTCATTAGTGATGTTACTGCTCGTGTGCCCAAGTGTTTGAAGGACGAAACCAAATGCCTATTAGTGGTTTGAAGGCCCACTGTACACTACACAAATTGGCATCACTTTTGAACGATCACACCAGTTGGTTTAGCACAAAAATGCACACAAATGCATCCCGCTACTTGCAATGCCTGAAGTTTGTCCCGTTTGGGTTGGTAGGATTACTTAATAATAGATCCAGTGTAACCACATAGAGTGGGAGCTTTAAAGCATCATTAATCTGGATTAGCGTGCTAGTGTATATAATATTCCTCTCTGGACATTTAGAACAGTTGTATTCCTGAGTTCCAGTATTACATCTACCGAGAATTTTGACTCCTGTGCTCACATTAGCTTCCAGAAATGACACCTCCAACCGGGTGACAAGGTGGCGCAGCGGTAGAGATGCTGCCTCACATCGCCAGGGACCCGGGTTCGTTCCTGACTATGGGTGCTGTTGGTACGGAGTTTGTACGTTCTCCCCGTGACCTGCACGGGTTTCTCTCCGGGTGCTCCGGTTTCCTTGCACACACCAAAGACGTGCGGGTTTGTAGGCTAATTGGCAGCATCAAACTGTATATTGTCCCTAGTGTGTGCGGGATAGTGTTGGTGTGCAGGGATCGTTGGTCAGCGTGGACTCGGTGAACCGAAGGCCTTTTTTCCCCGTTGTATCTCTATAACTAAACTAAACTATTTGAACCAGTCTGAAGAAGGGTTTCGGCCCGAAAGGTTGCCTATTTCCTTCACACCATAGATGCTGCTGCACCCGCTGAGTTTCTCCCGCACTTTTGTCTACCTTCGATTTTCCAGCATCTGCAGTTCCTTCTTAAAAACAATTTGAACCACTCCATTTCCACATATTCTTTGTTTTAATGATGCTTTAAAGTGTCATTAATCTGGATTAGCGTGCTAGTGAACATAATATTCCTCTCTTGACAGTTGTATTCCTGAGTTCCAATATATCATCTGCCTAAAAAGTTTTTTTCTGGCTTTCTCGGACTGTTAATCTGTTTCTCTTTCTGGAATTTCACATCAAAGGTTCTTTATGCACCATGAAGTTCCTTTCTGCACAGCTCACACATGCGCGAGTCGCCATATTTTGACGCCCTTTTGCAAAACGTCTAAAGTCCAGTCCACGTTCTCGATGCACTGGAGCGACTAACGGAACCTGAAGAAAATGCTGCCGATGCTGACAGTCTGAAATTAAAAAAAGGGTGTATTGATGTCAATGCTCAGCTGGTCACAGTGTGAGCAAGGAGGCCACAGTTAATGGGCTGAAACATATTTTCCTTTCACTGGCAGCATGACAGAGATGCTTAGAGCTTGCTGCTCTTGAGTTTAGTCCAGTTTAGTTTAGTTTAGTTTAGTTTATTTAATTTAGTTGAGTTTGGTTTGGTTTAGTTTAGTCTAGTTTAGTTAAGTTTAGTTTATTTAATTTAATTTAGCTTAGTTTCGTTTAGTTTCGTTTTTTTATTTAGTTTAGTTTAGTATAGTTTAGTTTAGTTTAGTTTAGTTTAGTTTAGTTTAGTTTAGTTTAGTTTATTTAATTTAGTTTAGTTTAATTGAGTTTATTTAATTTAATTTAGTTTAGTTTATTGTCACGTGTACCGAGGTACAGTGAAAAGCTTTTGTTGCGTGCTATCCAGTCAACAGAAAGACAATACATGATTACAATCGAGCCGTTCACAGTGCACTGCTAAAGCCAGCAAGGTAAAGCCAACAAAGTCCGATCAAGGAAAGTCCAAGTCACCTAAGTGGTAGATAGCAGTTCAGCTCTTGCAGCTCAACACGTCATTATATTCTGAGGCTATGCTTCTAAACCTATGTCAGAGGTAATCTGGGCCTCATTCATCTCTGGGTTCACCATGTATATCATCATACATCTAAGCACCAAACATCACTGAAAAGCACATCGTGGTGAAAAGCAAATTCACATCCGACCTCCACACACCCAGCCTTTTATGTTAATCTACATAGGAGAGTGAAGGTCTTGTTGTCTCTTTCCCAGTTTGTGTTTTAGACATTAGACTTTATAGATACAGTACGGAACACCGAGACCACACCGACCAGTGATCATCCCGTGCACTAGCATTACCTTACACACTCTGGACAATGTAATTTTTTTTTTACCAAAGCCAAATAGCCGACAAACCTGTACGTCTTTTGAGTGTGGGAGGACACCAAAGCACCCTGTGAAAACCCACGCAGTCAGGGGGAGAATGTACAAGAATCATCCCTAGTCAGGATCGAACCCAGGTCTCTGGCACTGTAAGGCACAAGTCCACCGCTGCGCCATCATGCAGGCCTGATGAAACATCTTCCCAACCTGAAATGTTGACTGTGCCCCTCTTCCTTCAGATGCTGCCTGACCTACTGAGCATACTCTGTTTTGGTTTTAGATTTCTAGTAATTGCGGGATTTTTTTAAAATCATAATATTTTAATTGCATTTTAATTACTATGTGGTTTTAGTAAATGTTATGTTTCTCTACTTTACCATGTTTATCCTATAGTTATTTAAACCCCTTTGAAATCCTTTAACTGCATCTGATCATCAGATATACTTAATCATGCCTTTCATTTGGCATTGCCTGACAAAAGACCACGAGGGTGATCAAGGTCCCAAATCCCGTTGCTTTGCCCCTTGCAAAATATTCTCATCATCATTATCATCATCGTTACAAACCTGCATGTCTTTGGGATGTGGGAGAAAACCGGAGTACCTGGAGAAAACCCACATGATCACAGGGAGAACGTGCAAACTCCAAACAGACAGCTACCGTAGTCAGGGTCGAACCTGGTCTCTTGCGCTTTATGGCAGCAACTCTACCGCTGTGCCACTCTGCCACTCTCAGTAAGGACATCATAGGTTACGGGAAGAAGGCAGGAGAATATTCAATTCAACTTTAATGTCATTGCACAAATACTAAGTATGGGTACAACGAAATGCAGTTTTGCGTCAGTCCGTAGTAGTAGTGCATGTAGAAATTTAAAAAAAAGAAGATACAGAATAATCAAAAATACAGAATAATTAAACAATGGGGACGGAGGGACCGGAGAAATCTACCGGCGGGACTCCGAGTTCAGCAATGTGATGGTATAATTGTAGAAGCTGTTCCTCATCCTGCTGGTACGAGACCTGAGGCTCCTGTACCGTCTCCCTGATGGGAGGAGGGCAAACAGTCCATGGTTGGGGTGGGAGGGGTCTTTAATGATCTTCCCAGCCCGTCTCAGACACCGTTTTCGGTGGAGGGCATCCATGGCAGGGAGCGGGGCACCGATGATGTGCTGCGCGGATTTCACCACCCGTTGTAGTGCCTTCCTGTCCGCAACAGTGCAGCTGCTGTACCATACCGTGAAGCAGGTGGTCAGGATGCTCTCGATGGTACAGCGGTAGAAGTTGGCCAGGATCTGGGGGGACAGGTGGGATTTCTTGAGCCTCCTCAGGAAGTAAAGGCGCTGCTGTGCCTTTTTTTTTATCAGCTTGGAGGTGTTGAGGGACCAGGACAAATCCTCCGAGATATGTACCCCGAGGAAGTTGTAGCTGGAGACGCGCTGCACCTCAGTCCCGTTTATATGGATGGGGGTATGTCTGCCTCCTCTGACCTTCCTGAAGTCGACAATAATTTCCCTCGTCTTCTTGGAGTTGAGGACGAGGTTATTGTTGGCACACCAGGTTGTCAGGTGCTGGACCTCCTCTCTGTAGGCTGACTCATCGTTGTCACTGATCAGTCCTACCACCGTGGTGTCGTCTGCAAACTTAATGATGGCGTTGGATCCGTACTTAGGGATGCAGTCGTGGGTGAAGAGGGAGTAGGGAATAGAGTTGAGAGGGAAAAATATGTCAACCGTGATTAAATGGCGGAGCAGATTCGCTGGGCTAAACACAGGCAGGTGGGAGTAGTGTAGATGGGACATGTTGGTCGGTGTGGGCAAGTTGGGTGGAAAGCCTTGTATCCATGCTGTATAACTATGGCATGGAATGAAGCTTATTTTCCACAGATCTAACATACATCTGTTTATGCACAGACTTTACATTATATTCTTTAAATATAAATCGGTAAAACACATAGATCGGCACGGTAGCGCAGTGGTAGAGTTGCTGCCGTACAGCCACGGAGAGCAGAGTTCGATCCTGGCTACGGGTGCTGTCTGTAGGGAGTTTGTACGTTCTCCCCGTGACCTGCGCGGGCTTTCTCAGGGAATCTTCGGTTTCCTCCCACACTTTAAAGACGGACAGGTTTGTCGGTGAATTGGCTTGGTAAAATTGTAAATCATCCCCTCGCGTGTGTAGGACAGCGGAAGTGTGCGGGGACCAATGGTCGGCGCGGACACGGTGGGCTGAAGGGCCTGTTTCCCCACTGTATCTCTAAACTAAAAGGAAGGCACAATGTGATTAGTCCCATCTTGGAGCTGCTGGAACACAGCGGGCCGGGAAATTGCAAATTTCAAAACATCCTCACTTTCTCTGTGTAACATAGCGGCCAGGAATCGGTTGACTGTGGCAGTGCAGTCCCGCTGTGGGGAATAGGTTGCAGTAGGTTTGTGTGCGATCCAAAGCCAATGAGAAAGTGGAACTTCTGTGCAATCTAGACTTCCTCGGCTCTTTTTGTGTGGCAGTCATGGTTGCATTTTGCAGAATCAAGCTCGGATGGAAATACTTTTGTCCCTCGCAGCCAAAAATAAGCCTCCAGTCTTCAAACAGCGAGAAAAACTATAATAAAGTAAGTCCCCTCAGGGAGGGCGTGTGTTTCCACTGCAGGCTTGCAAGCATTCTTGTGATCTGTTTAATGTCAGCACTGTCAGGTAGCAGAAATAACTGTGCTTTACATCACTGACAAGCTCCTGGGAGGGAATTAAGATACTCAGCACTCATTAGTCCTTGGTGTCTGGATGCACTTGACGAAACTGGTGGTCCTGACGGCACCAGATGTGAACATGCAGTTTGCACTTTGATGTACTTTGAAACAGCACGGTTCAGATGTGAAGAGGTAGGTAGGTGCCTGCCGCTGTGTGCATGCAGAGAAAGGGCAGCATTGTAAACATGCCCTTCAGCTGTGGAAGCTCTTGGCTGAACCCTCCCCCTGACCAATTGAAATATCACCCCGGTGACATTGCAGCATGAAATAAAAAGTATTCCTGGCGTTCACCAACTCTGCTGCAGTAGTCCTTCTCTGAGGCAGAAGGCTATTCGTGGGTGCACAATTTAGTTTAGAGATACTGCGCGGAAGCACAGCCTTCAGCCCGCCCACACCACGCTGACCAGCGATCACCCAAACGCTAGTTTAGTTTAGAGATCCTGCGCAGAAACAGGCCCTTCGGCCCACTGGGTCCCCACCGACCAGCGATCCCCGCACACTAACACTATCCTACACACACTAGGAACAATTTACAATTTTACCGAAGCCAATTACGCTGCAAACCTGTACGTCTTTGGAGTGTGGGAGGAAACCGGACTTCCCGGAGAAAACCCACACAGGTGACGGGGAGCACGTACAAACTCTGTAAAGACAGCACCCATAGTCAGGATCAAACCCAACTGTCTGGTGCTGTAAGGCAGCAGTCATAGGTTTAAGGTGAGAGGGGAAAGACTATAAAAAGACCTGATGGGCAACTTTTTCACACAGAGGGAAACCCTTTCCCATGTATGAAATGAGTGGCTAGAAGTAACATAATAGACGGATACAGGAACTGTATCTAAAATACATTTGGACAGGTACATGGATAGGAAAGGTTTAAAGGGATATGAGGCAAATGCGATTAGGTGGGGCTAGTGTAGATGGGGCATCTTGGTTTGCAAGGGCAAGTTGGGCTGAAGGGCCTGTTTCCATGCTGAATGACTCTATGGCTCTATGAAAGATTTGGAGGGATGTGGGTCAGGCACGGGCAAGTGGTTCGTGCTAAGTGAGGCAACTTGGTCAACATGGAGGTGCTGGGCTGAAAGGATTGATTTCCTGCTGTATAGCTCTATCAATCCAGGGCACTATAAACCCTCGTGTCACTGGCAAATGCTCAGCACTTATGTACTGTAACTGGCAGTACAACAACACCAACAGGCAAGCGGAATAAACAACTTGTGTAGGAAGGAACTGCAGATGCTGGTTTACACCAAAGATTAGACATGAAATGGTGGAGTATCTCAGAAGGACAGGCAGCATCTCTGGAGAGAAGAAATGGGTGACGTTTCGGGTCGAGACCCTTCTTCAGACTGAAATTCAGGGGCGAGGGAGACATAGAGATATGGAAGGGTAAGGTGTGAAAACACAGATCAAAGAGGACGATAATCAAGGAAATGCAGAATGGTCCATTGTTAGCTGAGGGGACAACGAGTCATATAATCTGTAACGAGGCATACAATCTGTAACATTTAATCGGGAGGACAATGGAACGAGTCGGAGAACTAGGATGGGGGAGGGACGGAGAGAGAGGGAAAGCAAGGGTTAGTGAGGTTAGAGAAATCAATTTTCATAACACTGGGGTGTAAGCTACCCAAACTAAATATGAGGTGTTGTTCCTCCAATTAGCATTGGGCCTCACTCTGACAGTGGAGGAGACCCAGGACAGAAAGGTCAGTGTGGGAATGGGAGGGGGAGTTAACATGTTTAGCAACCGGGAGATCGGGTAGGCCTAGACGGACTGTGCGCAGGAGTTCAGCGAAACGATTGGCAACAGAATAAACAACTTGTTCAAGTGTTTAACTGCAGACGCTGGAAAATCGAAGGTAGACAAAAGTGCTGGAGAAACTCAGCGGGTGCAGCAGCATAGAATAGAATAGAATAGTTTCTTTATTGTCATTGTAACATGAACCATGTACAACGAAATTGTAAAATGTCAGCCAGTCAGTGCACCATTCAAACATTTCTAAAAGCTAACGATACATACAAGGTAAAATATTTAAAAAAAGATAAACAACTAAAATAAATATCATGAAAATAGCACGCATAAACACCCAGCCCTACATCCTTCTGTCGATTTCACAGTCTCTTAGTATGTATCGCCCCTGCGTTCCTTGGCGGCTACATTTAGTGCCTTTATAGCAGTGGGGTAAAAACTGTTTTTAAGTCTGTTTGTCCTTGTCCTTGTAGATCTGTACCGTCTGCCTGACGGTAACAGTTCAAACAGGGAGTGTCCGGGGTGGGAAATGTCCTTTATAATACTCTGGGATTTTTTGATGCAGCGGGAACTGTGTAAGTCCTCCAAGGTAAGGAGAGGGCATCCGACAATCCTCTGGGCGTTGTCAATGGCCCTCTGGAGCGCTTTCCTCTGAGCCGCTGTGCAGCTGGTGTACCATACGCATACACAGTATGTTAGGAGGCTCTCAATGGAGCACCGATAAAAGGACAGCAGCAGTCTCTGAGTGATGTTATTCTTGCTGAGCACCCTCAGGAAGTGCAGTCTCTGCTGGACCTTTTTCAGCAGCGCAGAGGTGTTCACGCTCCACGTCAGGTCCTCCTCAATATGGATAGCATCTATGGAGCGAAGGAAATAGGCAACGTTTCGGGCCCAAACACTTCTTCAGACCCTTCTTGTTTAAGTTCAAGTTCAAGTTCAAGTGAGTTCAAGTGAGTTTATTGTCATGTGTCCCTGTATAGGACAATGAAATTCTTGCTTTGCTTAAGCACACAGAAAATAGTAGGCATTTACTACAAAACAGATAAATGTGTCCATATACCATGATATAAATATATACACACATGAATAAATAAACTGGTAGTGCAAATAACAGAAAGTGGTTGCTAATAATCAGAGTTTTGTCCGAGCCAGGTGTAATAACCTGATGGCTGAGGGGAAGTAGCTATTCCTGAACCTGGTTGTTGCAGTCTTCAGGCTCCTGTACCTTCTACCTGAAGGTAGCAGGGAGATCAGTGTGTGGCCAGGATGGTGTGGGTCTTTGATGATACTGCCAGCCTTTTTGAGGCAGCGACTGCAATAAATCCCCTCGATGGAAGGAAGGTCAGAGCCGATGATGGACTGGGCAGTGTTTACTACTTTTTGTAATCTTTTCCTCTCCAGGGCGCTCAAATTTCCGAACCAAGCCACTATGCAACCGGTCAGCATGCTCTCGACTGTGCACCTGTAGAAGTTAGAGAGAGTCTTCCTTGACAATCCGACTCTCCGTAATCTTCTCAGGAAGTAGAGGCGCTGATGAGCTTTTTTGATAATTGCGTTCGTGTTCTCGGACCAGGAAAGATCTTCAGAGATGTGCACCCCCAGGAATTTGAAGTTCTTGACCCTTTCAACCATCGACCCGTTGATATAAATGGGGCTGTGGGTCCCCCTCCTACTCCTTCCAAAGTCCACAATCAGTTGCTTGGTTTTGCTGGTGTTCAGGGCCAGGTTATTGCGCTGGCACCATATGGACAGTTGCTCGATCTCTCTTCTGTACTCTGACTCATCCCCATCAGTGATACGCCCCACAATAGTGGTGTCGTCAGCCAAAAATCAATCCCCTTTAAAATGTTATACTGTTACATGGCATCAGCGGGTTTGTGAATTGGTAACATGTTCAGTTGTTGCCAGTGAAACACTCATGAAGGTCAAACTTATAAGGTCATAAGTGATAAGAGCAGAATTAGGCCTTTCGGCCTGTCAAGCCTACTCTGCCATTCAATCATCACTGATCTATCTCTCCCTCCTAACCCCATTCTCCTGCCTTCTCCCCATAACTCCTGACACCTGTGAAGGGGGATTTCTTCCTTAATCCATCATCAATTGTGCCATTTTAATCTTTACCACCTTATAAACATTGAACACAGGAATGCCAATTGTTCTCATCAAATGTATTTCAGGTGCTGAGCCACACACTCTAAATGTCATTCCGAAGGATATATTTTTCTTTCTTCCACACAACAATAACAAAATACTTTCTATTTAGAGGTTTCCCCTGTGCGTGGTGAAGAATGTGGTGACAATGAATAGGTGCTATCACTAATCCTACAGGGGTCAAATAGTTTTGGTGAGAAATAAATGCCTTTAAGTTATTTTAATCAAGATTTGATCCACGCAAGTGGATTCATTTGATCCATGTGAAACGAATCTGCAGGTTTATCCCGAACTAAGAAGGGTTTATTTACATTCTAATTATATCCCACTTGTTCTGTCAGTGTGTGGGCCGTTTTAACAAAGGAATGTGCATAGTCGCAAAAACACTTGACCTTCACAGAATGGGGAAACACCAAGACATGCGTAGGAAGGAACAGCAGATGCTCATTTACAGCAAAGCAAGACACAATGTGCTGGAGTAACACAGCGGGTCAGGCAGCATAAGTTCATAAGTTCATTTAGGTGGTGTCGCCAATATCTCTTGTTTAGGGAGGAACTACAAATGCTGGATTATATCGAAAACAGACACAAAATGCTGGAGTAACTCAGCGGGACAGGCAGCATCTCTGGAGAGATCTCTGGTGACGACCTGAATCGACCTGAAACGTCACCCATTCCTTAACGTCTAAGTTGGTCAGAGAGAGAAGTTTGGACAGCTGATACAAAGATTAGACAATAATGGTATGTTAAAGGCCAACACAAGGAACTGGAGATGCTGGAATCCTGTATAGAATGCAAAGTGCTGGGGTAACTCAACGGTTCATATAGCATCTCTGGCGAAATTTCAAATCAGGAACTTTCTTCAGACTAATTAAACTGCAGATATGAATGTAAAATCATGAGAGGAATAGATCGGGTAGATGCACAGAGTCTCTTGCAGGGAGTAAGTGAATCGAGGACCAGAGGACATAGGTTTAAGGTGAAGGGGAAAAGATTTAATAGGAATCTGAGGGGTAACTTTTTCACACAAAGGGTGGTGGCTGTATGGAACAAGCTGCCAGAGGAGATAGTTGAGGCAGGGACTATCCCAACATTTAAGTTAGGCAGGTAAATGGATAGGACAGGTTTGGAGGGATATGGGCCAAATGCAGGCAAGTGGGACTAGTGCAGATGGGATATGTTGGTCGGTGTGGGCAAGTTGGGCTAAAGAGCCTGTTTCCACGCAGTAATACTCAATGACTCGATACGATACAATGCGAGAGAAGTTTATTTACCCCAGGAGGGAAATTGGTCTACCAACAGTCATAAAACACAACAAGAAACATGGAATTAAAGTGACGAGTTGAAAGTCCGGGATTGGGGATGTGCAAAGATTGGTGGGGGGAGGGGGGGAGGGGGGGTGAGGGGGGGAGGGGGGGGAGGGGGGGTGCGGAGGGTGAGGGGGGGAGGGGGGGGAGGGGGGGTGCGGAGGGTGAACGGGAGTCAGTGTACCCCACGACAGAAGGGGGAAGGAGTTGTACAGTTTGATAGCCACAGGGAAAAAGGATCTCCCATGACCTGGACAAAGCTTGAGAGAATGTCATCTTGCTTGAAAGTAAGACATTGCTCTTTGAAAGGAGTGTTTCCATGATCCAGAGGCAGTTGTGGTGAAGAATATATTTTTTGGAAAGTTAACAGCTGTTTTCTTTTACTTGTAACATCATTTGCAGGGGAAGGTTGGTGGTGGTGAAGGAGTGGGTGACTGCTGGTACAAAAATATTAGAGTTTCTTTCCTCCGACTGTAACATTTTCCCCATTAAAAATGCCTTTATTATTTGAGATGTAACTGTTAATCTTGCATGCAATGTCGAGAAGCTAATATGTTGATCGTTCTGCTGGCATTGATATGGCCAGGCTGACTTTGCCAAGAATAACACGGAGTGTAAAAGGAGTGAAAATCTGCTCCGAGACCACAAGGTCAACGTGTTCAGTAGGTTGAGCAGAGCGACGAATCTCACACAACCTCCTTTCATTAAAATGGACTGTGATTTGTGCTGTATCTACTCCGCTGAAGAGATATTACCCACTGTGTAAATAAGGTGGCTTTAAATTAATCAGCGAGCTCTGACTCAAACTGTTCTCACTTCCCAAACAAGAGTGTTTCCTTCGCTCCATAGATGCTGCTGCACCCGCTGAGTTTCTCCAGCATTTTAGTGTACCTAAGGATCAGATGAAGCCTTGATTTTGAACACATTACACCAATTCTTAAATCCTTACATTGGCTCCCTGTATGTCAGAGAATTGATTTTAAAATCCTGCTGCTCACCTATAAATCACTACATGGTTTAGGACCAAAGTATATCACTGACATGCTTCCACTATATAAGCCTTCTAGACCGCTAAGATCTTCTGAAACCAATCTGTTAGTGATTCCCAGAGTAAATACAAAACATGGGAAAGCAGGATTTAGTTATTATGCAACAAATAGCTGGAATAAACTTCCTGAAGATTTAAGACTTGCCTCAACTTTGACCACTTTTAAAACAAGACTGAAAACTTTTATGTTTATTTTAGCTTTCAGCTAAATCTTAACTACATTGCACTTTTAACTTTTGCACTTTTTATAATGCATTTTTAATTTTGCTTTTCTTTTCTTTTAGTTCTATTTTATTTCATTTTATTATTTCATTTTATTGTATGACATGTTTTTATGTGAAGCACTTTGAGTCTGCCTCGTGTATGAAATGTGCTATATAAATAAAGTTGCCTTGCCTTGATGGATCTGCACGTTCAGTTAATCAATTATCCACCATGCATTACTATAGTCCATGAGGACTACAGAGCCACAGAAGACTATAGAGTCCTACGGCATGGAAGGTGATGGCGGCAGGGTGGTGGACCGGTAGAGTTGCTGCCTTACAGCGCCAGAGACCCGGTTCGATTCTGACTCGGGGTGCTGTACATTCTTCTTGTATCTGCGTGGGCTTTCTCCGGGTGCTCAGGTTTCCTCCCACATTCCAAAGGCATACAGGGTTGTAGGTCAATTGGCTTCGGTAAAATTGTAAATTGTCCCTAGTCTGTGTGTGTGTGTAGGATAGTGTCAGTGTGCGGGACCGGTGGTCGGCGCGGACTCGGTGGGCCGAAGGGTCTGTTTCCGCGCTGTATCTCTAAACCTAACGAAAACAACTCGGACAACCTAGGAAAAGTTATACAAAAAGCAACATCAGAACAGCCAATATTAATATATTCACTGCAGCGGTAAGCGGTAGCAAAGGAAGTAATCATTTCAACTATTGTGTAGGTAGATGATAGAGTTACTATCATTCCACCACAGGCAGGATGCTCATTTATTATAAGTATAACTGAGGAAAACTGTATGAGAAGAGTCATTTTCCTTGTTTGCACATTTCCCACTTGGCTGCTGAGGGACATTTTGCAGATTTGACTGGGAAACCACCTCAAAATATCAACGCATGTACCCTTGGTAAAATAAACTGGGATCTCAGCATGGCTCATCCAGTTTCCCCGACTCTTTCTGTGCTCCCAGTTTGGCTCGATGCTGCCAAAGATGACAGCATTTCTCAGACATACCATGAGTAACGCTGACAAACACGATAAAACATAACGGACTGAATGATTACTGTCAGAAAGAGCCAATAGTGAGACGCTGCGGATAACTTTTCATTTCATAAGGTCATAAGGTCGTAAGTGATAGGAGCAGAATTAGGCCATTCGGCCCATCAAGTCTACTCCGTCATTCAATCATGGCTGATCTATCTCTCCCTCCTAATCCCATTCTCCTGCCTACTCCCCATAACTCCTGACATCAGTACGAGTCACACAGTATAAAAAAACAACTTCAGCCAAGATGCCCAATCTAAGCTTGTCCCAATTGCGTTATAGATTCATAGAGTCTTACAGAGTGAAGACAGGCCCTTTGGTCCAACTTCCCCACACCGACCAATTTGTCCCAGCTACACTAGTCCCACCTGCCACGTTTGGCCCATATCCCTCTAAATCTGTCCTATCCATGTACCTGTCTAATTGTTTCTTGATAGTTTCTGCCTCAACCACCTCCCCTGGCAGCTCATTGCACACACCCACAACCCTTTGTGTGAAAAAGTCCCCTCTCAGATTCCTATTAAATTTCCCCCCCTTCACTTCCCCCCTTCACCTATGTCCTCTAGTTCTCAATTCCCTTACTCTAGGCAAGAGACTTTGTGTGTCTACCCGATCTATTCCTCTCATGATTTTATACACTTGCTCAAGCTAAATGTCTTTATTTAATTAAAATGATCATTTGTGCTTAGAATATTTGGACAAACAATCATTATAATTGGGGAAAAAGAAGTCTGAATTGAGTAGATTAGTATTCTCTGTTATCAATGTGAAATACGTCAATTTGAAATTCACCAATTATTAAATTGACTGTTAATCTATAATATTAGACGCAATCCCTCATAGAAGATTAGGTTATTTCAATTGCATCCTCCTGTTCATAGACTGTAGGAAAGTCCAATATCAGAGAGTCCAGCGAAGAGAGATTATAGAGAAAGAATATATTCTTTAATTTGTATAATGTGAATATATATTCCCAACCAATTCCAAATAAAAGGGAAAGATTTTATTTATTTGGGTATATCTTGAAATGTAGATCACATTCCCATCCCTGCAATGCATAACTAAATGACAAATGAGCATAAAATCTGCAGACAAGTCCAATGTTTATGTTTTATGTTTTATTATCAGTCACCCTTCATGTTGGTCTGATAATTCTCTCCGCAAACTCCGTGCAGACAGCTCCCGTAGTCAGAATGGAAGCAGGGTCCCTGGCGCTGTCAGGCAGCAACTCTACCGCTGCGCATGTGTGCCTCCCAAATTCTCTCTACTTAAATCATGTTGAGACAAAACGGTGTCTTGCAGGTAGAAACATAGAACTACTGATGCTGGTTAATACACAAAAGGACACAAATGAGCAGGAGTAATTGAATAAGTCAGGCAGCATCTCTGGAGAACATAGACAGGTGACGTTTCGGGTGACGTTTCAGCCCATGGGAAGAGAAGATTTATGGGAAGAGTTACATTTCACGTTAAAGGCTGTTGATCCAAATGTAAGGGCTAGTGGAATGGAAGGAGGATTTTATCTTGTGGCTTGATCTGTGAGAAAAGGTCTTTGGCCAAAAAATGTTGGCTTTTTTTCTCTCTTCCCACAGATGCTGCCTGATCTTCTATTTCCAACGTTTTCTGTTGTCATTTTACATTTCCAGTGTTTGCATTTTCTTTTCTTTTTTCCAAAACAGATGATCCAGTCAGTAGATTTATTGCTATACCATTTTTTTTTAATCAAAAAATGTATTCAATTATTAAAAAATAATATTTGCACTACAATAAAACAAACCAGAACCTACCACCATAATACAATACAAACTAATATCCTAAATAAACTACTGTACAACTATGTTACAATCCTTATTGAGGATGCATTCAACACGGAGCCTGTACGTTCTCTCCGTGACCTGCATAGGTTTTCTCCGAGATTTTTGGTTTCCTCCCGCACTCTAAAGACATACAGGTCTGTAGGTTAATCGACTTGGTGTAAATACACTCGGTTATACAGTATGTTTAGCTTCTGGTAAAACTTGGAATATGCCACATGGAGAGTTGGCAAGCTGATATAATTCAAGAGTCCCATTCCTTCTTGGATCTTTGCAAGTACCTGTCTCGATTTAGGACCATTCCTTACGCTGGGGGGGAAAAATCCACGCTGGGACTCATTGTGGTCAATACTGTACTAACATGCTGTGTGTGGTCTTCACAGGTTTATGAACCCATGACTTACTGTGTCAAGGGGCCACTCAAGGCAGAGGATAGCATGAATGATGATGATTGTCAGTGGGGGGGGGGTGAGCGCAGGAGGGAGTTGTGGCCACACACTCTGAATGAACGTGTCCCTTCTCTGCCCTCAATCTTTCCCTCACCTTCAAGGGAGTCTTTCCCGCCATGACTAAAGCCGCAATAGAAATGGTTCTTTATGGTCCTGAACAACCTAAAGATATACATGAAATGCTGGGGAATCACAACGTTTAAAAGACATTTTGGACTGATACATTGATAGGACAGGCTTGGAGGGATATGGGACAAAAGCAAGCAGGGCTGCTGTAGATGGTACATGATGGTCGGCATCGGTTGGTTTGAAGGGCCTGTTTCCACACTGTATGACTATTACTCTATTAATGTGTGTGAATACCCCCAACATGGCAGAAATTGTGAGTTGAAATCCTACATGATCAAGCTGGAAGACAGAATTCCTTAAAACTGGAAATTAGTGTGCAAATGTTCACGTGTGGAAAATCCTACACAGGAGAGGAAAATCACACCCAAATCCTTACACTAGCAATGGGGTTTAGCTTAGTTTTATTCCGAGGTTGCGCGATCTGGTCCTAGATTCTCCCTCAAGCGGAAACATCCTCTCCGCATCCACTCTATCCAGGCCTTTCATAATTTGGTACGTTTCAATGGGATTCCCCCGAAGCTTTCTAAACTCCAGTGAGTACAGGCCCAGAGCCATCAAAGGCTCCTCGTGTGTTAACTCAATCATCCCCAGGATCATTCCCATTTTACCATCCTATCAATCGCCCTATTTTTATTTATTTCACTTCCCTAATTGACACCCAAAAATGTAATTTACTTGACTTTTTCAGAGGGCAGTTAAAAATGAAATGCAGCAGTGCATCTGGAGTCATAGAAACATAGAAAATAGGTGCAGGAGCAGGCCATTCGGCACTTCGAGCCAGCACCACCATTCAATATGTTCATGGCTGATCATCCAAAATCAGTGCCCCATTCCTGCTTTCTCCCCATATCCCTTGATTCCGTTAGCAATAAGAGCTATATCTAACTCTCTCTTGAATACATCCAGTGAATTGGCCTCCATTGCCTTCTGTGGCAGAGAATTCCATAGATTCACAACTCTCTGGGTGAAAAGGTTTTTCCTCATCTCAGTCCTAAATGGCGCTACCCCTTATTCTTAAGTCAAGTGGCAAATGATGGCACAATTTCCTTCATGAACCAAACAGGTCTTTCCAACAATCCAGTTATTTCACGGTTATCCTTACTGCCGCCAACTTATTACTATGAAGTCCAGATTTATTCATTTACTTAAATTGAAAGTCCCGAGGTTAGGTCTCCATACACTAAGGCAGTAACTCACCAGTAAATGGCCACAGTTAAAGGATCTGAAAATAAGTCTGGCACATTTCCATCAAAACATGAATGAAAATTACTCAGAATGACCTTTCTAGCCCTGAACATTTTGTGTTGGAGATTTGTCAACTTATTTTTAATTATTTTAATTCTTTCTCCTCATACAACATGCCTTTCTCATTCTTGATCTTGCTTTTGTAAAGCTTTTTAGGGGAACAGCATGGAAACAGGCCCTTCGGCCCACTGAGACCGTGCCGACCAGCGATCCCTGTACACTAGCACCATCCTACACACTAGGGACAATTTTATCATTGTACCGAAGCCAATTAACCTAGAAACTTGTACGTCTTTGGAATGCGGGAGGAAACCTGAGCACCCAGAGAAAACCCATGTGTTTTAAATCTGCCTTCGACTCTCAGTCTCTCAGTCAGGGTTCTTTGGTAAATTTAATTTAGTTTAGTTTAGTTTAGTTTAGTTTAGTTTGGTCTTCTTCTTTCGTGCCCATCATCTATGTTTCAGATGTTCGGCCAGGCTCTTGCACAGTGGACAGCCTTCTCGTTTGCCACTGCCAGATCTTCCAGGCAGCATTGTTCACCATGAAGTGGGCATCTTAGTAAGTGTGGCATGGATTGTACAGATGTTCCACATTCACATTCTGTGTCTGCCACATCTGCATAGCACCATTTGCTCATATTGGTCTTGCATCGGCCCATCCCGGTACGAAGCCTATTGAGGGACTTCCAGGTCTTCCAGTCACACCTGTGACCAGGTGCTAGCTGTTCCTTGGTTGGGATTGGCATCTTTACATGGTGGTGTTTTCGCTGCGTTTCTTTTCCCACAGGGCTGGCCTAGTTGCTTGAGGAGACTGTTTAGTTTAGTTTAGTTTATTGTCACGTGTACCGATGTACAGTGAAAAGCTTTTGTTGCACACTAACCAATGAAAGACTATACATGATTACAGTCGAGCCATTCACAGTGTACAGATACATGATAAGGGAATAACGTATAGTGCAAGGTAAAGCCTGTAAAGTCCGATCAAAGATTGTTTCAAAGATCAAAGAAGGTTAGGAAGCCTTGTTGTTGCTGAACCTGATCACAGATGCCAGACATGCCATGTAGAGTAGATGGGAGATAGACACAAAACGCTGGAGTAACTCAGCGGGACAGGCACCATCTCTGGAGAGAAGGAATGGGTGACGTTCTTTCCAATGATGCTGCCTGTCCCGCTGAGTTACTCCAGCATTTTATGTTGATCTTCCGTTTAAGCCAGCATCTGCAGTTCCTTCCTACACATATAGATGGGAGCCAGCCTAAAAAGGACAATGGGGTTTGTGGTCAGCAATGATTAAGGTGAAGAGCTAATTGTCCACCATTTGAAATCACCTCAATTGACCAACTCCATAACTCCCTGAAGTGGCAACACACTGCTGTTCTCGCCGGTTTGACTTCCATTGTTTGCGTAAAATATTATTAGATGAATTATGAGTCTCTTGGCCCATGAAACAAAGAGAATGTAGTGAGTTATCGTTTAATCTGAGATCAGACACTATGTTATGTGCCATCTCTAAGTGTGGAATACGCCCAGTTTGAAACCCTCATCACATTACCAAAACTGATGAGATTTAGTTCAATTCTATTGAACTAATTATTGTTCTGTTGACAATTGGAAAGTAAAAGTTTTAGTCCGTATTTTTAGTTTAAGAGATACAGGCCCTTCGGCCCACCGAGTCCACGCCGACCAATGATCACCGCATACTAGCACTGTCTGACACACACTAGGGACAATTTACAATTATGCCAAGCCAGTGTTCTGGTGGATTATATATATGTATATTTTAAACCAAAGATAGACACAAAAAGCTGGAATAACTCAGCAGGACAGGCAGTATCTCTGAAGAAAAAGGAATAGGTGACGTTTTGGGTCGAGACCCCATCTTCAGACCCGACCCCGAAACATTACCGATTCCTTTACTCCAGAGATGCTGCCTGACCAGCTGAGTTCCTCCAGCTATTTCTATCTACCAGCATCTGCAGTTCCTTCCTTACACTTTTTTTTTGTTTAAGCGTTTTCGATGCTTATTTGTAATTCAAAATCAGTCTCCTTGACAATTTATTTTTGGGTGGGGAGTTTTATTGAAATGGGAGGGTGGTCAGACATCATTGGAAAATCTCGGCACCCTTGTCAGACTCAGCTTTCCCTGGCTTTGCAATGGCTATGAAATTGTTGATATTTTTGGCATTGGTTTGGAATCCCATTTTCTGATTTATAAAGAAAGAGGTAGCAGGCGTCTGCCCCAGGCGCACACACACTGCTCTCTGCCTGCCAGTTGCAAGTGGTCTCAGGTGACATCTCACATCTCTCGCAGAAACACAAAGCACCTCGGACTGGGTCCCTGCTGTATTTTCCCAATTTTTACCCCCCCTCCCCACCCCCCCCCACCGAGCGCAGTGGCTCTCTTTTTAATTGCTTTAATCTGTGCAAACATTTGTAAAGACGGTGGTGGCAACAATAATTACTTGCATATTAGGAATGATTTCTTTGCTATAATGAAAACAAATTGAATGGTAAAAGCCCTGATTTTTTGGATTGCTAATAGCCAGAGAGGGGTGGTGTTCCTTCACGTTACAGAAAAAAAACGTAGTGGGTTTATTTATTTAGTCTGTGGGTGAGAGTAAGGTATTTTACCATTGCAAAATTGTCGTTTTATTTTGTGATTTATAGTGTTTTGCTTGTACTTTGTCATGGAGCCCTTCTCTAATTGGTTTCAGGAGATTTTTCTCCCCCCCCAATTTGACATTTGCACTGATAAGGTGCAATAATATGGTGTATAGACTCTATTAATACTTGCGATGGAGTCTCGAGACTCCATGTAACCAGGTACCCTTGCATTTGGACAGTGAATTCTTTTATAGATGTTGATATATACTCTGGAATATCAACAGTGGCCTTTAAACTCAGTAACCCTTGAGTGCTGGTTGCCTTTTGTGGTTTAGCGAAATATATAGGAGCGTTCTTAAACCAGAAACACTTGGAACATTATTTTCCTGTCAGCTCTTGACGTTGAAGGTCTTGAAGGAGAATTTAAGAACTTCTTGGCCGCGGGTAGCATTATGATCAAGTTCCGCACGTAACTTTCAAATTGTACTGCGTGGAAGCAACATTTGGGCAAAAAACATGGAACATTCTGCCTGACCCATTCACTTCCTCCAGCAGTTTGCTTTTTCTTCGCGATCCCAACTTCCGCAATCCTTTAGTTTAGTGTAGTTTAGTTTAGTTCAGAGATACAACGCGGAAACAGGACCCTCGGCCCACCGGGTCCCCACCGGCCAGCGATCCCCGCACACTAACACTATCCTACGCACACTAGGGACAATTTTACACTCATACCAAGCCAATTAACCTACAAACCTATATATCTTTGAAGTGTGGGAGGCAACCGGAGATCTCGGACAAGACCCACGCAGGTCACAGGGAGAACGTACAAACTCCATGCGGACAGCACCCATGGTCAGGATTGAATGCAGGTCTCTGGCGCTGTAAGGCAGCGAATCTACCGCTGCGCAACTATCCCGCCCAAAACAAATATTTTATTCTGACAAAAAATATTTTGTCTTAAGCATTTCCATTTCATGCATTGACGGCATTCCAAAAGTTCACACAGACTAGTCATTTGGCTCCACTCATCCCTGCTCAATTCTCTTCCGTTTATAGTCTATCTAAATCTATCGGCATAATACAATACAATACAATACAATTCAATTTATTGTCATTTGGACCCCTTGAGGTCCAAACGAAATGTCGTTTCTGCAGCCATACATTACAAACAAATAGACCCAAGACACAACATAATTTACATAAACATCCATCACATTGCTGTGATGGAAGGCCAAAAAAACTTATCTCTCCACTGCACTCTCCCCCCCATGTCAGAGTCAAAGTCAAAGCCCCCGGCGGGCGATGGCGATTGTCCCACGGCCATTAAAGCCACGCCGGGTGATGCAAGGTCGCACACCGGGTTCTTGATGTTAGAGCCCCCGGCGTGCGCTCGCAAACTCCCGCGGCCATTCCAAGCCGCGCGGGGCTTGGAATCCAAGGCCCCGCTCCAGGAGCTCTTCAACCCCGCAACTCGGACGGGAGAAGTCGCCGCTGCGGGAGCCCCGAAAAGCGGTCTCCCTCCAGGGACCCGCGGGCTCCCGGTGCCGCCGTCCGCCAGACCCGCAGTTGCAGCCTCCGCAGCTCCGGAGGTCGGCATAACCCTTTGTTCCTTTGCCCCTCATACTTATCTAGTCTCACCTTAAGTGCATCCATATTATTCACTTTAACCACATCCTGGACTTTCTCGTTCTCCCCAATCCTTGAGCTAAAGAAGTTTTTTCTGATTTCCCTTTTTTATTTCTTGGTTGGAGACAAAAGGAACTGCAGATGATGTTTTACAACAATAAAATGAAACAAAGTGCTGGAATAACTCAAGGAATCAGGCAGCATCTCTGGAGAACATGGATAGGAAACGTTTCGGGGTTGGGTTCCTTTGGTTTGACCTGATGACTGACTCCAGAACTTTGTGACCCCAGAACTGTGGTTCACTCTTTTATTAAAACTTTCTTAATTTAAAAGATCTTCGTTAGATCACCCCTGCAGTCTTCTTACCTCCAGAGAAAAATAGACAATAGACAAAAGACAATAGACAATAGACAATAGACAATAGACAATAGGTGCAGGAGTAGGTGATTCGGCCCTTCGAGCCAGCACCACCATTCAATGTGATCATGGCTGATCATCCCCAATCAGTACCCCATTCCTGCCTTCTCCCCATATCCCTTGACTCCGCTATTTTGGCCCATTCTGGTCATCCCTTTTTTGATATTATGTACGGTATACCCTTACAATTCTGGTATTAATCTTGTAAATCTTCTTGGTGCCCTTTACAAAGCTTTTGTTAAAGGTGAAGTTACCCGACACTGAAATGAGCAATTGAAAAGAATAGTTTTTCCAAGGGGCAGCATGGTGGTGCATTGGTAGAGTTGCTGCCTTGCAACGCTTACAGCACCAGAGGCACGAGTTCGAACCTGACTACGGGAGCTTGTCTGTACGGAGTTTGTATTCTCCCTGCGACCGTGTGGGTTTTCTCCGAGATCTTCAGCTTCCTCCCACACTCCAAAGGCGTACAGATTTGTAGGTTAATTGGCTTGGTGTGCACGTAGAATTGTCCCTCGTGTGTGTAGGATAGCGTTAATGTGCGGGGATCGCTGGTCGGTGAGGACTCGGTGGGACGAAGGGCCTGTTGCCGCGCTCTAAACTGAACTAAAAGAAAAAAAGTTTAGTATGTTCAAGAAATCACAAAATTGCGTTACAAAGACTGAGGGCATTCGGCCCATCATGCTGATACTGATCCTTTAAATGTGCCATCTGACTACTTCACGTCACTGCATTTTACCCAGGGTCAAATATGGGTGGCAAAGTGGCACAGTGGTAGAGTTTCTGCCTCACAGCGACAGAGACCAGGGTTCGATCCTGACCTCGAGTGCTGTCTGTACGGAGTTTCTACGTTCTCCCTGTGACCGCGTGGGTTTTTCCCGGGAGTTTCTGTTTCCTCCCACATTCCAAAGCTGTGCAGGTTAATCTTCAGACTAAGCTCAATTAAATGCAACTCGTTTCTCTTCTCAGCTATTTATTTTCCATTTTCCTGATCTAAAATCTCATCTTTGCTTTTCACCGTTCTGTGATAAGCCTCATTTAAATGATCACAGTATTAGGTGGCACAGTGGCGCAGGAGTAGAGTTACTGCTTTACAGCGCCAGAGACACAGGTTCGAGCCTGACCTCGGGCACTGTCTGTAGGCTAAATTAAATAGAATAAAATTAGTGTAGTATGGGTGAACGTTGGTTGGTGCAGACTTGGTGGGCCGAAGGTACTGTTTCCACACTGTATCTCTAAACTAAATTAAATAATCCTATAAAATGTTTAAGGTTTTACCCAATTATTTTCTGAGATTTATTACTGAACCTTTTTCTATTCAGCTTGCAAATAATGCAGCAGCTACACCATAGCAACCAACAAACCATCTGCATAAAGAGAACTCTCTGCGTATAACAGATCAAGGCAGTATCACCTAAAAGCCCTGTCCCATGGTACGAGTTCATTCCAAGAGCTCTCCTGAGTTTAAAAAAAATCAAACTCGTGGTAAGCACGGAGAATGAACGTAGCGGGTACGTCAGAGCTCGGGGACGTCTCTTAGCGGCTCGTAACGCTAACGTCAGGTACTCGGGAAGACTCGCTAATAGCAGGTAAGCATGGGAAGACCCGTGAAGATTTTTCAACATGTTGGAAAATGTACACGAGAGCCCAGAGTACCGACGAGTGGCCATTACCGTAAATCTCCGAGTTCGAATCAGGGCAAACTTGGGAGAGCACTTGGAATGAACTCGTACCGTGGGACAGGGCTATTAGTTTATCTTAGTTAAGAGATGCAATGGAGAAACAGGCCCTTCTGTCCACCAATGATCATCCATGCACTAATTCTATCCTACACACTCGGGAGAATTTACAGAAGCCAATTAAACTACAAACCTACACATCTTTGGAATATGGGAGGAAACCAGAGCACCCGGAGAAAACCCACGCAGTCACAGCGAGAACGTACAAACACTTTATGAGCAGCACCCATAGTCAAGATTGAACCCGGGCCTCTGGTGCTGTAAGGCAGCAACTTGACAGCCGCGGCACTGTGCAGCCCAAAGCATGCCTAACATTGTCTTCCGAGGCAAATTTACACCCCTATAATTTCCAATCTTCCTCTGCAGGTAAGATATCTTTAATTCAAAGAAAACACACCTGCAGAGAATGAAAGAATTTAGAGTTTGATTCAAAGGCTAAAAGAACATAGTTTAATATAATTTTCGGGGGCTGGTTTGAGCGGGGTTTGGATGAAAGGACGTCAGCTGTTTCAGATTTTAAATGATTGAGAAACTCATTTGTTGAGATCACTAGAAATCCATTCACCCTTTTAATGCCATTGTTGCTTGCTGATTCTTTTCTAACCAGTAAGTAGGATTGAATAAATGAATGAATGAAGGAATTTAAATAAGGGATTATATAAGAAATCTGGGGGATTTCTTGAAGAGAGGGGGTGGACAAAGATTTAAGAGATTGAAAGTTGATAGAATCGTTATTTTATAAAACCGTCTCAAGTTCCAAATCTGTAAATGTGTTGGGGGTGCCTGAGGAATCACCGTGTAGATGTGTAGCAAGCAATTGCAGATACTGGTTCACAACAAAGGTAGACACAATATGCTGGAGTAATTCTGCGGGTCAGGCGGCATCTCTGGAGAAACGGACTCCTCTCACCAACTAGACAGCAGTCCTGACCTCACATCCACCTCATTGGAGACCTTTGAACTATCTTTGTTCGGACTTTACTGGACTTTATCTTGCTCTAAACATTATACCCTTCATCCTATCTCTGTACACTGTGGGCGGCCCAATTGTAATCATGTATAGTCTTTTCACTGACTGGATAGCACGAAACAAAAAACGTTTTACTATACCTCTTAACTATATTAGTTAACCTCAACTTAACTAATTTAAAACTAAACTGAACTAAACGTAACTTTAGAGGGATGTGGGCCAAAAGCTGTAATCTATGGCAGTCTGAAGATAGGTTCCGACCCGAATCATCACCTATTTCTTTTCTTGCAGAATTTATCCTTTTTTCTCCAGAGATGCTGCCTGACATGCAGAGCTACTCCAGCACTTTGTGTCTATCTTTGGTATAAACCAGCATCTGCAGTTCCTTCCCACACGTCTAAGACTAAGAGTGCTTTCATAGTTGAGTTCCATTTAAGTGCAACGTAGAACAGGGGCTCCCAACCTTTTTCGTCCCGTTAACCCCATGGCAACTTTAATAGCACCTAGCAATGTTATTATCATTATTTATTTTTTTATTTTATTATATATTTTAAAAATATATAATTTATGATGCTTTTATAAGTGACATACTAAGATTTTATATGTACTTTATGATATTTAATATGCAAAGCATTTTTTATGTAATGTTGCCCCTTGTCTGGACCTCGAGTCTGTAATAAAGTTTATTATATTATTATTATTTCACTTATTTATGAACAATTAATGATACCGGGATACCAGAACCAAACACAGTCAGTCAATGAGAAAAAAATACGTACAAATCCAGAATCAACAAATTTACCCCCTGGATAGGCAAAATTTACCCCCTGGGTCCGACTGCCAGCCTGCGGCTTATAACATTGTGAAGCCGCGGTCTCCGGAAGGAATCGGCCGATTCGTGACCTCCAAGCCGCGGAGTACATCCGGCCGGCCGTAACGGCGACTACAGAGGGTTCATGGCCCCGACCACGGATGAACAAAGGAGGAGGACTGACCAAACGTTATTGCCTACCAACACAGTGAAGAATGTTGATTCCTCTTTGGTGGATGTTCATGTTAGATTCTATTGTGTATTGTGCTTTTTTTGATTGTGTGGCTGCATGGTAAATCAAATTCCACTGTACCATAATTGGCGCATGTGGCTATAAATGTGAACTTGAACTTGAACTTGGAATTTACACCAGGTTGGGAACCCTTGATGTAGAAGAACAGTTTTCATGGAGTCCCAGTGCTCAATATTAGGAAAGCTGGTGATTCATGCTGGGTGCATGAAATATAATAATTATTGTAGCAGCACCATTAGTCTTTCGTAACCTGAGAATGAGAGAGTGGACCAGTCAATTCTGAGTGTGATTACCAAGTACAGTACTGACTGCATACACACTGGTTCCAGAATTACTCACAGAAGTGTGACCTGAAGCAGGAACTTTGACAGATTTTCCAAACCCGAACCCTTCACTATAGTTACTGGCCCTCAGGAAAATGTCAACTGAGTCACTACTTACTGGGTGGTAACCTTGCAGTTCCCTGCTCTGATCACACACAGAGGCAAGGAGAGTCACCCAGAGAACGTGGGCAGATTGAAGTGGAGGTCACAGAGGTGCTTCCACAGCACAGGGACCCAGATTCCATTCTGACCTCTGACTGCTGACCGTGTGGAGTTTGCACATTCTCCCTGTAACCATGTGTGTTTAGTTAAGTACAGTTTAGTTTAGCGACACAGAACAGGAAAAAAAGGCCCCTCGGCCCACCGAGTCCGCACCGACCAGCGATCCCTGCCCTTTAACACTATCCTACACACACTAGGGGCAATTTTACATTTACACCAAGCCGATTAACCAAGTACGTCTTTGGAGTGTGGAAAGAACCTGAAGATCTCAGAGAAACTCCACACGGTCACAGGGAGAATACAAACTCCGTACAGACAAGCTCCCGTAGTCAGGTTTGAACCTGGGGCTCTCGCTATGACTTGGTATAATAATAATAATAATAAATTTTATTTAATGGGTGCCTTTCAGACATCTCAAGGACACCTTACATAGTAATCGGAATAAAAACATATAATCGGAATATAACAAGTAATAAAGACATCACAGAGACACAAATTAAAAACAGAATTCAATCCAAAAACAGAAAATCAAAAACACAGTGTGAAGAGAGAGCAGCGGCAGCCAAAGCGCGCCAGCGTCCACTCTCTCTTCACGGCAGCCATCTTGGACACAGACCTACAGGACTACAATTAGACAAAAAAATCATCCCCCCACAGTGGATAGCACTGTGGAGGAAGGCACAATGTCCAGTCCCCACCCCATGTTCACCCCAAAGTCAGGCCTATTGAGGCCACCGCAATTGCCTCTACGGAGGCCCGATGTCCCTGGCCGTTCTCACCGGGTGGTCTTGCCCCGGCATCGGGAGAGTCCTTTCGGCGGCTGGGCCACCTGGAACGGCCGCTTCCTGGTTGGAGCCCGCGGCTGCCGAAGCCAACAAGGCCGTGCCGGTTTGGAGCTCCCAGGCTCGCGATGAAAAAGTCGGCGCCGCCTCTCCGCACTGCCGCCTCTCCGCACCGCCGCCTTTCCGCTCCGCAGACCCGCAGCCCGGAGATGTTACTCTCGGCGGTCCAGCTCGCCAGAGCTCCAGCGCGTCGCTCCAGCGCGGTGACCCAGGCAAGGCATCGCCCGCTCCACTCCGCTCTAACACTGTGCCACAGCCGAGGCCAAGGTGCTGGGCGGTCCCCGCCAGGAAACGGCGCTCCAAGCCCGCTGGTAGGCCACGAGCAAAGATCTTATAAGATCTTTGGCCACGAGGATGGGTCGACGGGCAGCCCGGAGAAAAGGCTGCCACACCGACCAGGTAGGGACCTAGAAATAAAGTTTACACCTACCCCCCACATTAAAAAGACCATATCCCCTACAAACAAAAAAACAGGACTCACTAAAAACTATAAAAAAAAAAGAATTTAAAACGGACGGCTGCTGGCTAGCAGCCGTTCACCAAGATGGCTCCTCCCCTAATCCTATGACTTGGTATGGGGGGAGGGATTGAGAGAGAGAATGCCTTGAGGGTTACTTGAAGTTAGAGAAATCAATATTCATACCACTGGACTGTAAGCTGCCCAAGCAAAATATGAGCTGCTGTTCCTCCAATTTGCATTTAGCAAAACACTGACAATGGAGGAGACCCAGGACAGAAAGGTCAGCGTGGGAATGGGAAGGAGAATTAAAGTGTTTAGCAACCGGGAGATCAGGCAGGTTCAGGCGGACTGAGCGAAGGTGTTCAGCGAAACGATCGGCCAGTCTACGTTTGGTCTCGCCGATGTACAAGAGTCCCCATCTTGAACAACGGATACAGTAGATGAGGTTGGAGGAGGTGCAAGTGAACCTCTGCTTCGCCTGAATGGACTGTCGGGGTCCCAGGGCAGAGTCGAGGGAGGAGGTATAGGGACAGGTGTTGCATCTCCTGCGGTTGCAGGGGAAAGTACCTGAGGAGGGGGTGGTTTGGGGGTAGCTCTCTGGTCGCAAAGCCATATTTATATAATTGATTAGGATTTATGAAAAGTTGCGAGTGGAAAAGAATATTCGACGCTCGGAAAATAACAGGTTTTCCATTCCGAGCCATCCCAGCAATATGACCTCGTTTCTTTTCAAATCCACCAAAATGGGGAGGAAATTATTCTTATTATTGCAACACAGTGTAAGGTCATTTCCTTTAGCAGCCAAGCGATGACTCTGACCTTTTGATGTGCAGAGCACTGAAATGCATGTCGATCGCCTTGCTCCTATTTAACCATCGAATAAAATGGAAATAAGCGTAGAAATACTTTCCAACGGAATGGTGCTGTCAAATGTACAGAGGAGCCAGACTCATCCGGCTATTATTAACACATCAAGGGCTTGTAGTCTTCAAAATGAGAGAGCTGTTCTCATATATGTGATTCTTACAATAATACCAAAAACTTTTAAAAAGTAGCTCAGCTGGAAAGGGTACAGAGAAGATTTACGAGGATGTTGCCAGCACTCGAAGCTCTGAGCCATAGGGAGAGGTTGAGTAGGCTGGGATTCTATTCCTTGGATTGCAGGAGGATGAGGGGTGATCTTATAGAGGTGTACAAACTCATGAGAGGAGTAGATCGGGTAGATGCACAGAGTCTCTTGCCCAGAATAGCCGAATCGAGGACGGAGGACGGAGGTTCAAGGTGAAGGGGAAAAGATTTATTGGAAATCTGAGGGGTAACTTTTTCACACAAAGGGTAGTGGGTGTATGGAACGAGCTGCCGGAGGAAGTAGTTGAGGCTGGGACTATCGCAACGTTTTAAAACCAGTTGGACAGGTTCATGGATAGGACAGGTTTGGAGGGATATGGGCCAAACGTAGGCAGGTGGGACTAGTGCAGCAAGGACATGTTGGCCAGTGTGGGCAAGTTGGGCTGAAGCGCCTGTTTCCACGCTGTAATCTCTATGACTCTAGAGAAATTAACTGACCTTTGAACCTTTGACTCTAGCTATTGTAAAAAAAATTACCAGCGGCAAGCTACATAATCTTTTTAGATTGGGGGTTGGCACCGACATCAGAATACCATGCAGTATTTAATAATGTTACACATTCGTGATCTTGCAAAATTCTACAATGAGATTTTGACTGCATGTGATCTATGGCACAATGCGTTTATACCGAAGATAGACACAGAGTAGTCTGGCATAACTCAGCAGGACCGGTGGCATCTCTGAAGAGAAGGAATGGGTGACGTTTTGGGTCGAGACCTTTCTTCAGGTCTGAACCAGCATCTGCAGTTCCTTGCTACACAATGGGATTATAAACTGATTTGACAATGCCAGTGACATGGTTTAATTGGTTAGCATTGAGGCATTGGTTAGCACACAACATAAGCTTTGAACTGTACCTCAGCACTCGCGGTCACGGGGGGGAACGTACAAACTCTGTACAGACAGCACCCGTAGTCGGGATTGAACCTAGGGCTCTGCCTCTGTAAGCGCAGTAAGGCAGCACCTCTACCGCTGTGCCACCGTGCCACCCCTCTCTTTAGAGTTCTCTAGTTAAAGGAATAAATGGACAGCCTTTTAGAAAGGACATGAGGGGCAATCTCTGTAGTCAAGGTGTGGTGAATCTGTGGAATTCATTCCAATCCATCAAAGCGCAGATAGACAAGTTATTGATTAGTAACGGTGTCAGAGGTTACAGGGAGAAGGCAGGAGAATGGGGTTGGGAGGGAACTATGGATCAGCCTTGATTGAATGATGGAGTAGATTTGATGGGCCGAATGGCCTAATTCTGCTCCCTTTGACTTATACACATGAACTATCAATGGAGTTTGAGTGGAACAGATGAGAGGAATATTTACACAGCTTTTGAGACTGATAACTGTCCACGACTCCTCCCGGAAACAAAGAGATGTTTGGGTCAAGCTCCGCGATCCAAACATAAATACAATTAAGTGGAATAGGTGGAACGAAGGAAAAGATACAGAGTACAGAATACCGTTCTCAACATTGTAGCGCAACAGTTCCAAAATAAAGTCCAATGTCCATAATGGGGTCGGTTGGAGTGTCAAACTGTCTCCCACCTTACAACCCAGCAGTATGAACATTGAATTCTCTGGAGACAGGCCCTTCGGCCAAACTTACCCACACCGGCCAACATGTCCCAGCTTCACTTGTCCCACCTGCTTGCGCTTGGTCCATATCCCTCCAATCTTGTCCTATCCATGTACCTGTCCAACTGTTTCTCAACAGTTGGGATAGTCCCAGCTTCAACTACCTTCTCTGGTAGCTCGTTCCATACACCCACCACCCTTTGTGTGAAAAAGTTACCCCATAGATTCCTATTAAATCTTTTCCCCTTCACCTTAAACCTATGTCCTCCGATTTCCCTGCTCTGGGCAAGAAACTCTGTGCATCTACCCGATCTATTCCTCTTATGATTTTATACCCCTATAAGATCACCCCTCATCCTCCTACGATCTGAGGAATAGAGTCCCAGCCTACTCAACCTCTGCCTATAGCTCAGACCCTTTAGTCCTGGCAACATCCTTGTAAATCTGCCCTGTACCCTTTCTAGCTTGACAACATCTTTCCTATAACATCTTTCCTCTAATCTACCCCCCCCCCCCCCCCCACCCCTATTTTCAGTCTGTTTACTGCCTATTTTCAGTCTGAAGTTTGGTCCAGACTTGAAACATCGCCCATCCTTTTTCTCCAGAGAGATGTTGCCTGACCCGCTGAATTACTCCAGCACTTTGTGTGTATTCGAGAAGGAAGTGTTTGATCAACATGGATTGGGGATGAAAAGTGTGACAATCCTGTCAAGGCTGCTGTTCACCTCACAGAAGCAAACTGTCTTTAACATAATGGGTTTCCTTCAAATAAACACAGGACCAGTGTTATTACTATTCTAAATTGAGCTGTGATTATGAATGAGGTCAGCTACATCGTGTTTGTATTTGAAGTACTGGAGCAGCTCGTTCCTGAATTCACATGGAGGAAGGCTCCGTCAAACTAGCGCTCATTCAGTTTTGACTGACTAACCTCCCTTACAATGAGCGGCATGGTAGAGCCACCATCTTACAGCACCAGAGGCCTGGGTTCAATCCTTACCTCGGGTGCTGTCTGTGCCCAGTTTACACGTTCTCCCTGTGGCCGCGTGGGTTTTCTCCAGGAGCTCCGGTTTCCCCTCACACTCCAAAGACGTTCAGGTTTGAGGGTTCAATAGCCTCTGTAAATAGTCCCCAGTGTGGAGGATGCAAAACTTCGATAACGGAGAACTGATGTGTATGTGTGTGATGGACGGTCAGCGGGCGGATTCGGTGGGCCGAAGGGCCTGTTTCCGCACTGCGTCGTTAAACTAAACTAACAAAATCCCTGAGGATGTAGGAAATTTTTGTCTCCGATCATTTCACTTGAAGGTGGGTGCCATCAATTGAGATTTAGCAAGGACGTCTGTGTTAAAATTAGTTAAAACCAGAAGACAGCGAATTGAAGGCTATTAGAGGGGCTCTCGTAAAAAAATTGGGTCAAATATCAATATAACTTTATTTTTATTCTGGGAGATTACAGGCGTGATGGTGAGGGGGGGGAGATTGTGGGGGGGGGGGGTTGTGGGGGGGGGGGGGGGGTGGGGAGGGGTACCTTGTTTGTGCGCTCGTGCCTGAAGACTG
Organism: Amblyraja radiata; assembly: GCF_010909765.2. NCBI lineage: Eukaryota > Metazoa > Chordata > Chondrichthyes > Rajiformes > Rajidae > Amblyraja > Amblyraja radiata. The sequence goes on along the minus strand of NC_045981.1, from coordinate 14,513,249 downwards.
CCTGAATTAGTGAGTGTTTGAAAGCCCATTTTCCATCAATTTCGTTGTATCCCTTCCTGGTCCACATGCCTTCAGTTCCCAATCCGCCAGTGTATACCAACCTAATTGAAATGATGTTTGCTTTATCTTAAGTAACCTTATAATTTATTGAGCTAGTGGACTGGACGTCTCCTGGACCATTTACTTTTCATTGTGGGGTGACAATCTTCTTTATAACCAGTAATTTCCTTATTTTAGCAAAATAAACTCAATGCTTGTATTGCCATGGTTATGCACATGGTCACACAGGGCAACTTGGTGCTATTTGCGTTATAAAGTTACCACGAAGCTGTCCTTCAAAACTGCATGCTAGACTTAAGGGAATCTGGCAAATTTCCTTCGAGTGAAATGCCCTTTATGCTTGAAAGGCCCTGATTGTACGACAGAATTGAAGGAAATCAAATTTACTTTAATTATGCCGTAAGTGGGCATGGTGAAAGCTTTTATTTATTTTTAAAACATTTTCACGTCGGTGGTGAATTTTTCTATGCGAGGATTTCTTCAGAGCTTAATAAATTACAGCACAATTTCTGATAAACTGCTGAGGCAAAGCTACTGTTGGCCTAATGAGGGCAGCGGAACAGATATTTAAAAACATTTTTTTTTAAATTTGAATGAAGTGCAGGGTCTGCAATTCAGAAAGCGATATATGCTCACTTAACGTGGAACTTGAACGCGTTCAGTGGCTTGGCTTTCATTCGTAGTGAGGTCCAAATGTTTTTGTGAAAATCTTCATGCTGTTGTGTTTGCACATAGATAGAAATTAAAGTTTCCATCTCCCTGTCTCAAAAATCAAAGATCAAACCCTGAGGCTCGGTGTGCGGCACGATGGCGCAGCGGTAGAGTTGCTGCCTTGCAGCGCCAGACACCCGGGTTTGATCCCGATTACAAATATTTTCTGTACGGAGTTTGTTCATTCTCCCTGTGACCCGCGTGGGTTTTCCCCGGGTGCTCCGGTTTCCTCCCACACTCCAAAGACGTACAGGTTTGTAGGTTCAATTGTTTTAGTTAAAATTGCAAATTGTCCCTAGTGCTTAGTATAGTGCTAGTTTATGGAATGATCGCTCGCTGGTCGGTGCGGATTCGATGGGCCGAAGGGCCTGTTTCCCCACTGTAACTCTAAACTGAAACCTTAGTCAGTGCTGAATTAATTCTTCAAGCCCATTATAGTGGCAGATGATCTGCAATCCTATACACTTTGGACTTTGGAGATACAGTGCAGAAACAGGCCCTCCAGCCCACCGAGCCCACGCTGACCAGCGATCACCCCGTGCACTTGCACAATCCTACACGTCAGGGAACGATGATTTGGACCAAACATGAGCAGGTGGGTCTAACATGGATGGAGCACCTTGGTCGACATGGACAAGCTGGGCCAAACGGTCTGTTTCCATGCTATATCGCTCTATATGAAGGGGGATATTCAAAGATTTTTTAGTTTAGATTAGTTTAGAGATACTGCGCGGAAATAGGTCCTTCCGCCCACCAAGTCCGCACTGACCAACGATCCCCGCACATTAACACTGTCCTACCCTGGGGACAAGTTATATTTTTATATCGAGCCTATTAAGCTACAAACCTGTACGGGGTACTGATTGTGGATGATCAGCCATGATCATGTTGAATGGTGATGCTGGCTCGAACGGCTGAATGGCCCACTCCTGCACCTATTGTCTATTATCTAGTGTCTTTGGAGCGTGGGAGGAAACCGAAGATCTCGGAGAAGACCCACACAGGTCACAGGAAGAACGTACAAACTCCGTACGGACAGCACACGTGGTCAGGATTGAATCAGGGTCTCTGGGCCACAGGAAGAACGTACAGCCAAGCACCCCTCTCCGGCACTGTAAGGCAGCAATTCTACCGTACACTACCATGCCGCCCTTATATATGTCGGCAACTTCAAAACTTCAAACTCGCTCCTCTCTGCCCAGGCGCCACCCAAGCTGATGACAATTTCCTACTTTTTCAGTTTTTGTCTCCCATTTCTGGCATTTTACTTCAAGAAAATGAAATGCTATCTTCACAGCACTCAGGCAATCCGATGGCTAGCAACACTCCCTCTGTTACACAGCGGTGGAATAAATACAACCATATAGCTGAAAGCAGCAAAATTCAGTAGTGCTTCCACAACTTGAATAACGTTGGCAGCTAAGGGTCGTGAACATGTGAAAGATATCCATTGCTGTTTATGAATAGTGGCGGCTTTTGGTAAGGGACGCTGAGTCTTTTTGCAGAACATGTTAGCACGTATCATGTGCACAGTTCGTATTGACAAAGCACACATCTCCAGTTGTGCACAGAAATGTACAGTTTGAACACAGAAAATATTCACACCGTTTTCCATTCAAACACCCACAGGCCTCAGAATAAACTCAATAAATTATCAAGCCCAGTCAACACCTCTGGAGTATATTTCTAGGAATTATTTAGGGTTGGAAAGAGCACACCAGTTTTAGGAGAAAAAAAAAATCAGTGCATTACCCTTCACTTTCATAGAAATCTCTCCAGTTACACCCCAGCCTCCCATCGTACATCTTAGAAGCAGCAGATTGAGGCGTGAATTTGGCACCAAAATGATCAGCTGAATAATTAGCCCTGACAGACCGGAGTGGTACTATTTCTTAATGGGAGGGTTGGGTTTGCCTTTGTCTCGTTTTTTTAAATCAAAAAATGTATTAAATTATTAAAAATAAGATTTACAATACAATTAAAAAAAAACAGAACCCACCACTATAACACAAGACAAACAAATATACTAAATCAACAACTATACAACTATGTTACAATCCTTGTCAAGGATGCTCAGTGGGTCAGGCAGCTGCAGTGGAGGAAAGAAATGGAACAAGAACACGCAACTGGACACTTTGTCCTGGACTCACGGTGGATTAAATCTGGACTCTCTCCAATTTTAGTTTTAGTTTAGTTCACACAAACAGCATGGAAACAGGCCCTTCGATGACCATCGATCACCGGTTCACACTCGTTGTATGTCCCACTTTCCCATCTACTCCCTCATCACAATAGGCAATTTACAGAGGCCAAGAAACCTACAAATCCTTATGTCTTTGGGATGTGTGGGGAAACCAGAGCACCTGGAGGAAATCCACGCGGTCCCAGAGAGAATGTGCAAACTACACACAGACACATCACAAAGTCAGGTCCAAGCCCAGGTCACTGACACTGTCAGGCAGCAGCTCTACCAACTGTGCTAATGTGCTTCCCGGGGTCAAGGAAAGAGCGTTCATGTCGCAGCCCTGTTTCCACCAATCTCTCCACCACCACGCACAAGAAGCACAAGAAGCGCAAGACAGACACCATTGTATGCAGATGCCGAGAAGTGTGTTCAGCTCCGGCTGAACAACATCTAATCTTGTGTGTAGACTCCATAAGGAGAATGTGCTTCCCAATTTGAATGGCTAAATTCACAATTTTAATAACTAAAGGAAAGTGCTTCCATTCTGGTGTGCCGAACTAGCCCATACAATGTAAGATGATAGACACAAAATACTGGAGTAACTCAGCAGGTCAGGCACCGTCTCTGGAGAGAAGAAATAGTTTTACTCTTCGGGTTGGAACCCTTCTTCAGACTGACCTGACCTGCACCGCCCCTAAAGGTCACCTTTTCCTTTTCTCCAGAGATGCTACCTGACCCGCTGACTTCCTCCAACATTTTGTGTATAAACCAGCATCTGCAGTTGCTTGCTACACTATACACTATAAGAGTTAGTGTGCTCTTCCTCTAACATGTAATTGAAAACATACCCTGGTTTATTTCATTATTCTTTTGGCCACAGCTGCATCTAAAAGAAAAAATAAATCACCATAATTCAGCTGTATATTTTCTCAGCATCGCACATTTATTTAATTTTTAAAATAATTATCTCATTCCTTTTTTTGCCGCTCGTCACGTGGTGTTACAGGAATATCAGTCAAGTGCGTAGCCGAACCTGCAGATTCCGAATTGCTGCCTTACTGAGTTGTTGCCTTACAGCGAATGCAGCGCCAGAGACCCGGGTTCGATCCCGACTGCGGGCGCTGTCTGTACAGAGTTTGTACGTTCTCCCCATGACCTGCGTGGGTTTTCTCTGAGATCTTCGGTTTCCTTCCACACTCCAAAGGCGTACAGGCTTGTAGGTTAATTGGCTTAGTAAATGTAAAAATTGTCCCTAGTGTGTGCAGGACAGTGTTAATGTGCGGGGATCGCTGGTCGGCGCAGACCCGGTGGGCCAAAGGGCCTGTTTCCACGCTGTATCTCTAAACTAAACTAAACTAAACTAAAAGCAGATTATAGGGCATTGTGAACGTAAAATAACATTTTTCTTTTCATCCTCTGGGACTTACTGACAGATTTGGAAATAACCAGATATAAAGCTCCAACCATTATATTTTTAATATGTAGAAGACCCTCCTCATTACGGTACAACACATACATGTAACAACACAGTTCTAAAGATGAAGGTTTAGTTTAGTTTAGTTTATTGTCACATGTATGAAAAGCTTTTGTTGCCTGCTATAGTGAGTGGAAAGACAATACATGATAACAATCGAGCCATTTACAGTGCATAGATACATGACACATGACACATGTTTGGGTTTATGCATGGTATATCTACGCACTAGGGCAATTTATAGAAGCCAAGTAACCTACAAACCTGCATGTCTTTGGGATGTGGGGGGAAAGCGGAGAAACTGGAGAAAACCCCATGCAGTCACAGGAAGGGTCTGAATTTGGACTGAGTCACTTCACTACAGGGCTGAAGGGAGACTCACTCAGCCAGCCGCCAATTCGCTCTCATGGTCACTGAGCCATAGAGTGATACATCATGGAAACAGGCCCTTCGACCCAATTTGCCAACATCGGCCAACATGTTCCGGCCACACTGGTCCCACCTGCCCGCGTTTGGTCCACATCCCTCCAAATCTGTCCTATCCACCTGCCTGTCTAGCTGCTTCTTAAACATTGGGATAGTCCCTGTTTCAACTACCTCCTCATTCCATACACCCACCACCCTTAGTGTGAGAAAGTTATCCCTCACATTCCCATTAAATCGTTTCTCCTTCACCTTAAACCTATGTCCTCTGGTCCTCGATTCACCAGCTTTGGGCAAGAGACTATGTGCATCTACCTGATCCATTTCTCTCGTGAGGAATATGTGGCCAAATTATGCTAATTTGGAGAAATAATGTATCTTTCCGTTTGCCACAAAAAATTGGTAAAATCCCACAATGAGCAGTTGTCCCAATGAATCCGAATGGAGAAAAAGTAAGAAAGATAAGCAATCTGATGGCAATAATGATCTCAAGAGTGGTTGTTTATCTTGGTGTTAACTTCCCCAGCCCAGCATTAAGTGCTCAATCTCCATATTGATGAAAAAACTTCATTGACAAGTAAATCTAATGATAAATTACCTCCTCTTTTAATCCTGCCTTTACATGCTATGCAAAAAAATCATTTCGCCAAAGACGTGTAGGTTTACATGGCTTCTGTAAAATGGTAAAATTGTCCCTAGTGTGTAGGATAGTGCTGGTATACAGGGTGATTGTTCGACGTACCCTACAAAGAGGCAGGCATAGCTTGGGCCCATGCGAGTGCCCGTAGCTAGGCCTTGGATTTGGAGGAAGTGGGAAGAGTCGAAGGAGAAGTTGTTGAGGGTAAGGACCAGCTCTGCTAGGCAGAGGAGAGTATTGGTAGAGGGAAATTGGCTGGTTCTGTATTTATGTATGGTACATCTGATCTGTTTGGACAACGTGTAAAACAAAGCTTTCCACTGTACCTCGTTCCACATGACAATAATAAACGTAAATCTACCCAATGGTTTCCTGTTTTTCAATCATTTAGAAAGGTACATGGATAAGATGGGTTTAGAGGGATATGGGCTAAACGCAGGCAGGTGGGACTAGAGTAGATGGGACATGTTGGCCGGTGTGGGCAAGTTGGGCCAAGGGGCCTGTTTTCACGCTGTATGAATCTTTCTTCTGGTTTTCCTCCCTTCTGGTGTCAACCAATACCAACGTTTGACGAACAATTAACAAAGTGCGAATTGACACAAGTATCTCTCTGTTACTTGATGTGTTTAATCTCTCCCTCTCTGTATCTCCCCTTCTCTCCTGTTGCTTCAGGCACTGCGCCAGTTTCGTGTTGCTTTGATTTTTCTCTGTTAGCTTACCATCTTAACCTACTTGCTCGCATTCTCACTACGTTTTTCTTCTCCCTGGTTCGATGCTATTTTTTGAGTAACTTGTGAAAATAAAGAGGTAAAGTGGGGTAATTGGTGCAGCATCGCCCCGTCTGATTATTGGAAGTTACTCTGGGCCTGCTCGCATCTGGAGAGTATTTTCACAGAAAATAAAGATCTGAAATGTAACCTTCAAATTAAGTCCAATTTATATGTTCTAGTGTTTTGGTCTGAAGCAATTTTCATTTGTCTTCTGCGAATAAGCTTAGTTTAGTTTAATTTAGAGATACAGCGCGGAAACAGGCTCTTCGGCCCACCGGGTCCTTGCCGACCAGCGATCACCCCGCACACTAAGACCATCCTACACACTCGGGACCATTTACAATTTTTACCGAAGCCAATTAACCTACAAACCTGCACTCCTTTGGAATGTGGGAGGAAAACCGGAGCACCCGGGGAAAACCCCCGTGCTCACGGGGAGAACGTACAAACTCCGTACAGACAGCACCCATAGTCCGAATCAAACCTGGGTCTTTGGCGCTTTAAGGCAGCAGCTCTACTGCTGTGTGATAGTTTTGGTATCAGTTTTAATTTTCTCTTTAAGAATCATTTGTAATTGCACTATTACAAGCAAGTTATACAAATTTATTTTTGTTCACTTAAGATGGTCATAATATCCATCTTCTCTTTTCTTTTTCAGAATATATTTAAATTTAAATGTCCAAAAAGCATTCTTGTCAAGGCCTATCGGGTACTTAATTTTGACACGCCCAATCCACACTTCCGCTGTGCATGTTGTTTGGTCTTTTAGCTCAGTCCTTTATACTGTAGCTCTCACTGGCATTCAATAAGGCAACCCCATTGCTTCTGTCCCCAACTTCAAAACCCTCACCTGTCCTTCCTCGACTCTGTCTAAAGACCCTGAGTCCTTTCAGGAGAGGCAGAGGTTCACTTGCACCTCCTCCAACCTCATCTACTGCATCCGCTGTTCCAGCTGTGGACTTCTACATATCGGCGAGACCAAACGCAAGCCCAATGATCGTTTCGCCAAACACCGCTGCTCAGTCCGCCTAGGCCTAAGCGATCTCCCGGTTGCCAAACACTTTTACACCCCCTCCCATTCCCTTTCTGTCCTGGGCCTCCTCCACAGTCAGAGTGAGGCCCTTTGCCCAAATTGGAGGACCAACACCTCATATTTTGCTTGGGCAGCTTACAACCCAGAGATACGAATTGTGATTTCTCTAACTTCAAGTAACCCTTGCTCTCCCTCTCTCTCCGTCCCTCCCCCATCCTAGTTCTCCGACTAGTTTTACTGTCCTCCTGATTAAATATTATTGTTTGTATGCCTCGTTGTCACCTTCCCCTCAGCTAACAATGAACCATTCTACATTTTCCTTGAGCATCCTCTGCTTTGATCTGTCTTTTTCACACCTTAACTTTCCATATCTCTGGCTTTGCTTGCCCCTGACTAAATAGACAATAGACAATTGACAATAGGTGCAGGAGTAGGCCATTTGGCCCTTCAAGCCAATTCACATTCACTGTGATCATGTCTGATCTTTCACATTCAGTACCCCGTTCCTGCCTTCTCCCCATATCCCATGACTCCGCTAACTTTAAGAGCTCTATCTAACTCTTTCTTGAAAACATCCAGAGAATTGGCCTCCACTGCCCTGTGAGGCAGAGAATTCCACAGATTCACAACTCTCTGGCTGAAAACGTTTTTCCTCATCTCCGTTCTAAATAGCCTACCCCTTATTCTTAAACTGTGGCCCCTGGTTCTGGACTCCCCCAACATCGGGAACAGTCTGAAGAAGGGTCTCGTCCCGAAATGTCACCTATTCTTTTTCTCCAGAGATACTGCCTGACCCGCTGAGTAACTCCAAAGCATTTTGTGTCTATCCACGCTCAGCTAGTAACCTCCTTTATCCTGTAAGTTTGCCATCCAGTGGTGCGGCTTGGTACTGCTTATTAATTCTCAGCAGGGTATTTTGGACGCCAAACACTAGAGTCTTGGAGTCCAAAACTGAATGCTAGTCCCCTATTACATTTCATTTCTTTGTTGGGCTTTTAACCTCCTATGCTTTTAGAAAAACCCTTAGGTTATTTTTGCATATTTTGACATTTGATTTTCCAAAGCTAAATCTGAAATTTATTAATAGCACAGAATAATTTACTGTTCCACAAATACTCATTTATTTTGAACCAGCTATTATTTAAATTACTTGATCAATCATCTATATGTTGTATATATATCTGTATAAATATATTAAAATATTGTCAATAGCCTATATATAATGGTCAATTGATATTTTATTCTGTTAACATCTAAGAGGGTCTGGCAATGTTTTCAAATGTTTCAACTTGTTATTTTGTCATCAGATTAAGTGCAAAATATATATGGAGGTATTAACTGTGCTAAATCACTTTGTGAGGAAGTATAAACAGACCGTCTAAAGAACTGAGGAAAAGGATGTTTTTTTTCTCACTAGAGTAAAATAAAATAGTAAGATTAAACGAGAACTTACCAGTTTGAAGTTTGATCTGTATTTTATGAGGAGTTACGATGAGGGATTACGTGAAGAACCCGCTCAGTGCGCAGGCGCGGCATACTTCCAAGCAGCGGTGTGGAATCACAGATAGACACAGTTATTTGAAGTAAACATAGTAAAGATAAGGAGACATCAATTTATTAGTTTGATCCATATAATGAGGGTGGGAGCGGAGGGCACGTAATCCCTCATCGTAACTCCTCATAAAATACAGATCAAACTTCAAACCGGTAAGTTCTCGTTTAATCTTACTATTTTACTTCGGAGTCACGTGAGTGACTACGTGAAGACTTCAAAGCTCTGTGATTTCAAACCGTGTAACAGTTTTATTTCACTCACTGCCGAAGTTCTTGAGGGAGGAAGTGTTATCGTAATCAACCAAAGAATCTGTTTGTAGAAAAACACAATGGTGTTTTTTTTTAACAATAACAACAAAGAATTAAATTGCTCCCCTGGGCTTAAATTAAATATTTGCAGTCCGTAAATCTTTGCTGCAAATAAAACAGGTTTTGCCAACGGCTTATTATAAATTTTCTGAATGTCGTTTCCCTCGACCATCCTGCTGTATTCAGAATATGGTCAACCGGTACGTTCATTCTCTCGGCCGTTGACGTAGATGCTGCCCTAGTGGAATGAGACTTAAATGTATTAGTATCTATTCCGGCAGCCTTCAGTACCTGTTTGAGCCACTTAAAATGGTTTGGCTCGTTACCCGGCCATGAGGTTTCTTGTGGCTGACCCATAAGGCTTTTTCACTCCCTCTGATATTGTGGGTTGTGTCTATGTAATGTTGTAGATGGGTCATGACACAGAACCGTGGCTCTGGTGGGTAGGCCCGGAATACCACTACTGGATTAGCTGTTCCTGGCCTGCTTTGTTTCACCAGACCTTGTAGAATGAATGTGATCTGATCTGGGGTAGTCACCATGTTGTCCAGCCTCAATTTGTGTAGTGACTGGACCCTCTGAGCGGATACGAGTGCCATCACCATTAGCGTCTTTAGTGTAGTTTGCTCGAGGCCGAGGGATCTGGCTGGTGGCCATTCCCTGAGGTATGTCAGGACCACACTGATGTCCCAAATATGGGTATACCTGGGCTTAGGGGGCTTGATATTATAAATACCCCTCATCAGTTTTACCACCAGTGGATGGGATCCCATCGCCTGTTGTCCTGCAGGTTTGAGGTAAGCAGAAAGAGCACTTCGTGCTGTGTTGACGGCACTGTAGCTGATCCCTTCATGATGGTGTAGATAGGCCAGGAACTCCAGTACGTTGTGGCTGTTGTATATGTTGTCCCTGTTTCCTGGCAGTACTTTTCCCATTTTTTGATGCTGGTTAAGTACTGCCTCTTGGTGGATGTTCGAAGGGATGCCGACATGGTGGTGATGGTTTGTTCGGACAATCCCAGTTCCAGGTAAGGTCTGTTCAAAACCTGCAACCCAGGAATTTAATGTCTCTATGGCATGGGAGGCTTATGCCTGATACTGTGTGGGTTAATAATCCTGGATCACTGGGAAATACCATTGGTGATTCTACCACCATGTCATGTAGAACTGGGAACCATGGCTGTGTAGGCCAGTCGGGCACCATCAAAATACCAGAAGCAGAGTCCATCTGTATTTTGCGTAATACCCGACTGATGAGGCAGAAGGGGGGAAAAGCATAGAAGAAGATATTTCCCCAATCCAGCGTGAAGGCATCTACCGCTGCTGCCTCTGGGTCTGGTTCCCAAGCGACATACATAGGTAACTATGTAACTGTATGTAACTGTATGTTATGTAAGCTATGTAACTATCTAACATAGGTAACTGCCCTCTGGGAGGCGTTACAGGTCAATTGCCTCCAAAACAACCCGTTTCAAAAACAGTTTCATTCCTACCGCAATTAACTTTTTAAACTCCGTACGGTGAGGAAATACGAATAAGCGTGGCCCTTATGTATTATGAAATGTGTCTGTTTGTATGTATATCTACATTACGAGTTGAATGTTTGATGAAATGTTGGAACCTGTATCGAGCTGTACTGAGAACAAATTCCACCAGCCTGGCTGTGTGGTCATTAAAAAATACAATACAATACAATACAATACAATACAACTGGTGATTTAGTCTTGATGCAAATAAATCGATATCTGGCATTCCATATTGCTTAATAATTTTAGCAAATACTTTAGGGTTTAACATCCATTCGATATTATCATTGAATTTGCATGACCTGGTGTCTGCCACTGTGTTTAGTTTACCTGGTAGATAGGTAGCTGAGAGCCAAATATGTCTTTCGACACACCATTGCCAAATCATATTGACCAAATTGTCGCATGATAATGATTTTATGCCGCCCATATGGTTAATATAAGCCACCACTGTAGTATTATCAATTTGTAACCGAACATGCAAGTGCTGCATATTGGATACATATGCTTTTAAACCATAAAAGGCGCCCAACATCTCTAAATAATTAATGCCCAGTGTAAATAGTAATGATGACTCTGGGTTAGTCCATCTACCACCTGTGCTGGATATGGAGTTAGTTGCTCCCCATCCTTGAGCACTGGCATCTGTTTGAAGCATTAAAGTAGGGTTAGTGATAATAGGGCTGAAACTATGCCAAACATTTTTTGCCCACCGCTGTAGCTCTGATATTGCTTCAGTGGGTAATTCCATGACACGATCAAAGTGACCTCTATGTCGTTTTAGTGCCTGTACCTTTGCTCTTTGTAATTTTTTGATAGTGCAAAGGTCCAAATTGTGTAGCCGGAAATGCTGCTACCATTTTCCCAATCACTCTTGCTACTTGTCGAATAGTTGGTCATTTGTTGACCATTAAATTATTGCATGATTGTGCTAATCCAACCATTTTTTTCCTTCGGCAAGGTAATAGTCATATGGTCTGAGTTAATTGTGAAACCCAGATAGTCCATAATGTACTATCAGAATATCATCCAAATATGCCATGACAATATGTTTTTGTTTTCTTAGTATTGCCATGACTGGCTTCAATATTTTGGTGAATAATCTAGGGGCTGAAGTTAGACCATTGGGGAATGCTTTGTACTGCCACTGCTGCCCCAAACAGATACATTTTAGGTATCTGCAATGATCCTTGTGTATGGGTATTAGATAGTAAGCATCTTTAAGATCAATGCTTGCCATGAAGTATCCTTTGGAAATCAGTTGTCTGGCAGTAACAAATGTTTCCATTTTGAAATGTATATACTTAACAAACTTGTTTAGTGATGTTAAGTCAATGATGATGCGACATCCACCATCTTTTTTGGTTTTAGTGAATATATTGGATACAAATTCCAAAGGTTCATGTTTGGTCTTTTCTATGACCCTCTTTGTGATGAGTCTCACCAGTTCAGCTTGTCCCTCACGTTTCTCTTTGACGGAGGGAGAAAATACCCTTTGGGGCCAATGTTGAACTGGCGGCTTTTTTCTGATATGAACTGTATTTTATATCCACTAATGCTGTTGAGTATATACTTGTCACTCGTGACCGTACCCCATTCTTCTTTAAACAAGTGTAATCTCCCCCCTGTTAGTAAAGCACCCTTATTCTCTATATGCTGGTAGGAACTAGACCCACCTACCTCCATGGTTATTGGCGTTTCTGTTTCCTCATTTTCTTGAAGATTTTGTTCTGACGTGCTGGCGATGTTGGGGGGAGGCGCATTTTCCAGGGGGTCCGCTCCGGGCCCTGATCTAAAAAAGATCTTTAGGGATAATATGCGGACCCCGAGCGTTCACCAGTCCCATATTGAGGACGTCGACTGGTGGATGCCGTGGGGTGCTGCCGCTTGGGTATCGGAGGTATTGGTTTGCTCGTCCCGGGGCCTGCCCTCATGAGGCCGAAAGTTTTCGCTGCTTCCTCCATGTCCTTCAGTTTTTTATTGAGGTCTTTCCCAAATAGCAGAGCGTCCGTCTCCGCAGCTGGGGCTCTACACAACCCAGCAAATTTGGGATTGAGGGCAGGTCTTATGATTTCCCTCCGGAGATTGTTAATCTCAAACTGTGTGTTACACATTAATGCCAGCACATCCTGCTGGCAGGTATCCTTCTCCGTGGTCTCCACGGAACGAGCAAAGGCTGTGATGGCCGACGTCAGGAGCCTGAGGATCCGCTGTAGTTTTAATTCTTGGGTTCGGATGTGTGACCCCACATGCCCCCAGATTTGGCTGTTTGCACTTTTTGCTTTGAGGGCCTCACAGTTTTCTGGTGCTGTGTATTGTTCTAGTACCTCAGAGAGCACCTTTTCCATTAAGGGTTTGTTCGAAAGATGGTTGATGCTGGCCGCCATTCTTGGTTCCAGCGGTGCTCCAGCCCGTTGGGTTGCTACAAAGCGGTCCACCACACCCAGCAGCTCTTCCTGCTCCTGCACCCCTTGCATACTCCCGAACTCGTCCGCCTGCCCCTGTTACAGACCAGCCCAGCCCTGGTCACCAATGCTAGCCTCCAGTAATGAGGGAGCAGAGGGCAGTGCACAAGACACTGTGGAGGAGGTACCTGACCTTCCTCCCCGGGAACGCTCTTGCTGCGTATCCCGCTGGAGCACCTGCTCTAGGAGCTGCTGAATGCAGCTCAGGCGGCTGTCTCTCCTCCGTTTGGGTGGAGACATGTCCCCCTCCGACGAATCGGAAATGACCGGCCGGTTTGACTTCCTGGTCGATTTTCTCCCAGTCCGCCGTTCAGGCATTAGCGGGACTGGGCTCGGCTCGGTCTCGGGGATAGCGAAACGCTCTAAGAGCGACGCTGCCGCCGGTTGCTGCCCCGCTGGAATAGAACGCTCCTCTGGTGGAGTTAGAGCGGGGGCAGTTTTCTTGGAGAGTCTTTTTTGTTGTGTAGACATTTCTGCAAGCAAACACAACTTCACTCTCCTCCGTTAGTTTTGCACGCACCGTATACTTACCTAACGGTCCGTTTCTAAAGTGCAGCTGGAGAGCCTGACTCCAGCTGCCGCCGCTGTTGCACTGCTGGCGTAATGCCGCGCCTGCGCACTGAGCGGGTTCTTCACGTAGTCACTCACGTGACTCCGAAGTAAAATCCTGGGTAGGAATGCATCAATGCAGAGACTTCAAGCTGCATGTGATTCTCTCTGCGAAAGGTCTTTTTTCACGTAAGCAACAATGGCGCCAATCTGGCGGCCTCATAAGGTCATAAGGGATAGGAGCAGAATTAGGCCATTCAGCCCATCGAGTCTACGCCATTCAATCATGACAGATCTATCTTTCACCCCTAACCCCATTCCCCTGCCTTCTCCCCATAACCCCTGACACCCATACCAATCAAGAATCTATCTATCTCTGCCTTAAAAATATCCATTGACTTGGCCTCCACAGCCTTATGTGGCAAATAATTCCACAGATTCGCCACCCTCTGACTAAATAAATTCTTCCTCATCTCCTTCTGAAAGGAACTTCCTTTAATTCTGAAGCTATGACCTCTGGTCCAAGACTCTCCACTAGTGGAAACATCCTCTACACATCCACTCTGTCCAGACCTGGAAGGTCTTAACCCGAAATGTCACCTATTCCTTTTCTCCTGAGATGCTGCCTGACCCGCTGAGTTACTCCAGCATTTTGTGTCTATCTTCGGTTTAAACCAGCATCTGCAGTTCCTTCCTACACAGCTTCCCATGGATCTTAGCAACATTGGAGCTGCCATTGGAAGTTGTGCAAGTTTTACTTTCTCTGTGTACTACTGCTATACACGTACGTATCTGAGATACTTATCTAAGATGTGTCTAAGTGCTTATGTGTAGTGATACTTGTACTGAACTGTACACAAAAATGAATTTCACTGTACCATGGTACAGCTGACAAATAAAGTACCGTACCTTACCATGCCATACCATACCTTAGGCCCCCTTCGGTCATGGCTGACCATGGGTGTCTCCAGGGCGCTATTCCCTATGTGGAGGACACCTGTGTGTGACTTTGTTTAACATGGGAAAACTGGTGCACAGCCAGCCACCCCACGGTCCTTGACAGATCTGGGTCAGGATCCAGTGGCATGGAGTCCAAGATGACCGGAGATCCTTTTCTGCTGCAGCCTTCATCCGCCTTCCCAGCCGTTGTGAAGATCCAAGGTCAGCCATCATCCACTGCCTGTTCCACCATTGAGGTCTTGGTTGGATTACTCTTTTCCAGAGACCTCCCCCTTTGCCAGAGACCGCCATGGGTGGCTCTACCAGGAGCATAGCTTCACACGGCATCGCTCCCAGGATCTCAGGTACACACAAGCTTCTCCACCACGACAAGGTGACAATACACGGCGAAGTTACCATACCACACCTACCATACCATACCATACCATACACCATTCCACACCATTCCACCCCATAACCATACCGTACCATACCATACCATATGTCATCAATCTCTCAACTACTGCAATATCCTCCTGCAATTTTCATAACATATTTATTCTTCCAGTCCATCTTCAGAGTGCATTGCATCAGGAAGGCTGGAAGTATCATCACGATGGGCCCAAGGAACTATTTCTGTGCTGTATCTCCAACGACTCCAGGGTGGAAATAGCTTAGAGGGCATAGCTTAAGGTGAGAGAGGGAAGGTTTAATAGAGATTAGACTAAGTGGGACCCATTGGGTCCCAGCTTCACACAGGAGGGCTGGTCCCCTAACACAATATTCCACCTCTCCACCAATTCCAAGATTGCCGGCCCGTGGGCGGGGGGGGGGGTTCTGGGGTGCTAGCATAGGTGTTGTGGGCCAAGGGGCTGGTTTCCAGAGGGCTAGTATGGACATTGTGGGCCGAATGGATTCTTGGGCTGGCAGCTCAGTTACTCAGGTCTGGCAGCTCAGTAACTCAAGCCTGGCATGCTGGAAGCTCAGAAACTGCCAGAGATTCTGCCAAAAACAGATGAGAGACTGTGAGAAAGAAGGGGGGAGAGGGTGGACAATCAATTTTAGACATTTTATTTCTTTTTTACAGTTGCAAAAGGTACACGGTTGCAAAAGCCACATGGTTGCAAAAGGCACACATTTCAATAGCCACACAGTTGCAAAAGGCACCGTTTAAAAACACATAAAGGGCACTCACAGGTCAGTATTCTCAGTGTTCTGCAGATTTCCAGCTCAGACTGAGAGTTGTGACCCTCTCCCCCCCCCCCCCCATCTTGCAGAGACTGAGCCACGCCCATACTTCTGGGTTTTATATCTCCTCCCCCTCCCACCGGAAGGGGCGTGGTCTTCAAGGCGTGATTGACAGGAGAGAGAATCTCAACATTTTTTAACATTAATAAGTCTTTTATTTTTCATCGATGGAAAAAATCCTCTTGTCCTGTGCAGCGGATGGGGGCTTTGAGTAAGATGGCCAAAAATCACATCCGTAAGTGGTAGCGTTTTATCTAAAATCAATATGCAGTGCAACCAGGAAGTGGTCAAGTTGAGAATTTTAATTATATAGATGTGCAGGGCAGCGTTGGTGTACAGAGGGTTATGGGAGCTTGAAGTTTATTGCCTGGGGGGGTGTGGTTGGAGATACAATTGTGGCATTTAAGAGGCTTTTAGACAGGTACATAGTTTAGTTTAGTTTTGTTTAGTTTCGTTTAGAGATACTGACCCATCCGCCCACTGAGACCGCACCGAACAGCAATCCCCGCTCATTAACACTATCCTACATGTTTACATTTACCAAGCCAATTAATCTACATCTCTGTACATCTTTGGAGTGTGGGAGGAAACTGAAGACCTCGGAGAAAACCCACGCAGGTCACGGGGAGAATGTACAAACTCCCTACAGACAGCACCCGTAGTCGCGATCGAACCCAGGTCTCTGGCGCTGAAAGCGCTGTAAGGCCAAGAATAGAGGGATAAGGGTCATGATCAGTTTAACTTGACATCATGTTCGGGACAAACGATGTGGATCAAAGGTCCTGTTCTGTGCTAAGTCTAAAGTGTTAATCAGGAGTCGGAAAGTAAGGGCTGTGACTGGCTTTTACGTGGCAAAAACCTGGGAAGAATTAGGAAAACCATCATCGTTCATGGATAGGCCTTTGTCTTAATACAACAGATGAATTAGTGACTCATTCTGAGTACGAAGAAACCCACTATATCCAGGGACATACTTTTCTAATTCAACCCCTTCCCTCTTCCTAATACAAACCATTTGTAAAAGCACACAAGGAGGTGACAGGACACAATATCAAATTTTGTCCAATTTCTACATCTAACAAAAGTCGCAATTAATCAGTGGAACCAAACAAAAAAATGTTTGGATGTTCAGGCCTAGCTTGATCCATACATTTCGCAGCACCAGAACTTTTAAAAGGATGGAAAAGTTAGGATAAAACGACTAAGACACTGTCTGTTCCAATAATGTTTTACGAGCTGCCCTTCCCAGGTTCAATGCTGTGTTACCTCTCAAAGCATTCCTTAATCATAATTTCTTCACAAAAATCTTCCCACATCAGGGAAAACAGGTCTGGTGTTAATAGATAATTCATGTGATTTAGTTTTCACAGTCCATTACAAGTTACTGTATTTCATCCAGAGGGACATTTATTTTTTCGTGTTCGGAGCAATTGAAAGGGCCTCCTCTTTCAAAGAAACCAGTCTGCTTACTTTAGTTATGTTAATTTAGAGATGCAGCGTGGAAACAGGCCTTTCGGCCCATGGAGTCCGCGCTGACCAGCGATCCCCGCACACTAACTCTATCTTACACACTCTAGGGACAATTTTTACGTTCACACCAAGCCTATTAACCTACAAACCTGTACGTCATTGGAGTGTGGGAGGAAACCAAAGTTCTTGGAGAAAACCCACGCAGTCACAAGGAGAAAATACAAACTCCGTATAGACAAGCACCCGTAGCCAGGATCGAACCCGGGACTCTGGCGCTGTAAGGCTGCAACTCTAACACTGTGTCACCATGCTGCCATATTGGTGACGCCCATTGGCTGAAAGGGCAGCAGCAGCAGAAAACCTCACCATATAGGACAAGGAACAGTACAGCGGAGGGACAGGCCCTTCGGCCCACAGTGTCCCTGCTGTACATGAGGCCAAGAACAACTTTCATCCATCTGCTCATAATCAAAATTCCATTCCTTGTATGTCCATGTGCCATTCCAAAGTCTCCTAAATGTCACTATCATATCTGTCTCTCCATCTCTGAGATTCAGAGCTGCAGGGAATAGAGAGATATGGATCATGTACAGGCAGATGAGATCATTTTGAGCTGCCATCATGTTTGGCACAAACATTGTGGACCAAAGGGCCCATTCCTGTGCTGTACTGTTCTATGTTCTGTATTCCGTGTCCGATCACACCAGGTCTCCACATTACACATTTAGTTTTGGTTAGTTTAGAGATCCAGCATGTTCGTGCCCACCAGCGATCCCCGCACTTAAACACTATCTTACACGCACTAGGGACAATTTACGCATACACCAAGCCAATCAACCTACAAACCTATAGGTCTTTGGAGTGCGGGAGAAACCGAAGTTCTCAGAAAAAACCCACACGGGTCACGAGGAGAACGTACTAACTCCGTACAGACAGCACCTGCAGTCGGGATCGAACCCGGGTCTCCAGCGCTGCAAGCGCTGTAAGGCAGCGACTCCACCGACTGATGATTTAAATGTGATTGCCCTTCTTCATGTGGATGTGTGCCTGCACTCGCTGGAGTTTAGGATGAAAGAGGACCTCATTGAAACTTACCGAATAGTGAAAGGCCTGGATAGAGTGGTTGTGTTTCCACCAGTGGGAGAGTCTAGGACCAGAGGTCACAGCCTCAGAAGAAAAGGACGTATTTTTGGAAAAGAGATGAGGTGGAATTTCTTTAGTGGTGAATCTGGTGAATCTGTGGAATTCATTGCCACAGAAGGCTGTGGAGGCCGTTAATGGATATTTTCAAGGTGGAGGTTGATTAGTACGGTATCAGGGTTTATGAAGTGAGGGCAGGAGATTGTGGTTGAGAGGGAAAGATAGATCAGCCATGATTGAATGGCGGAGTAGACTTGATGGTCTGAATGGCCTAATTCTGCTCCTAGAATACATGTGTTAATTAGAAACGTGTTACAAAGCTTACAAACAAATTAACGGACAGAAGAATAGTCTTCCCATGATCTTATAGAAGTAGAAATATTTCTGAGTATAGTTGCCCCCCCCCCAGCATATTAGAGCATGTTATTTTCTAATCAGAATCTTGGCATATACAGTAGCTCAGGTTTAAGGCGTCAATTTTAATGGTCATTTTGAATCTACTGTATATAGTTAATACATTTAACTAGAAAAATGCGGCAGTTTAACTTTTAAGGAAAGAAAAAAAATCTTGGCATCGCAAGAGGCATGGACGGTGGGTTTTCTATAAATTAGTCATTTTAAGCTTCAGTTACAGAGGTCAGACAATGAAGGTTTTTAAGGAGAGTCTCGTGGCTGCATTAATCCAGAGAGACTGCAGCCAGAGTTTCTCGCTAAATCCAGGCTTATATTATTTTTGTTTAGCTTTGAGGGGATTCAACTGCCCCTTGGCTCATATATTGGCTGTGGTTTACTGTCTCCAACATTGGCTGCCGTTAAGCAGCGGCAACAGGCAGGGGCGACGGCAGTAGGTAATTGTTTACAAATGAGAGCCTCGGTGACTATTCCGTACCACACACGGTGAAGACCGGGAATCGGTACTTTAATAATATATATTTTTTAGTTTAGTCGAGTTTAGAGGTCCAGCGCTGGAAACAGGCCCTTCGGCCCACCGTGTCTGCGCCGACCCGTGATCCCCGCATGCTAACACTACTCTACACGCACGCTGGGGACAAGTTACATTTACACCAAGCCGATTAACCTACAAACCTGTACGTCTTTGGAGTGCGGGAGGAAGCTGAAGATCTCGGAGAACACCTACACAGGTCACGGGGTGAACGTACAAACTCCGTACAGACAGCACCCGCAGTCAGGATCCAACCCGGGTCTCTGGTGTGGTAAGCGCTGTAAGGCAGCAACTCTACCTCTGTCCACCGACCCTAATGACTTATTTTATTTTCCTCCCCTTTTTTCAAACGATAAACATACAGTTAATGCCTTGCAATGAAGCCCCTGCTCGCAACTCGCTTTGAAGAAATACGGTATTATGTGCTAACTTCCCAGCTGTTGTAACATGGACAATTGAACTTCACTTTTATGTTACGAGACGAGATGGAGATTTTAGAGCCTGGATAGAGGTTTAAAGGATAAGGATTAAAAGGGACGACACGATGGTGCAGTGGTAGAGTTGCTGCCTCACAGCGCCAGAGACCCAGGTTCAATCCTGACTGCTGGTGCTGTCTGTACACAGTTTGTACGTTCTCCCTGTGACCGTGTGAGTTTTCTCCGGATGGTCAAATTTCCTCCCACACTCCAAAGACTTGCTGGTTTATAGGTTAATTGGCTTTGGTGAAATTGTATATTGTCCCAATAGTGTGTAGGATAGTGCTAGTGTGCGGGGATCGCTGGTCAGCGCGGACTCGGTGGGCTGAAGGGCCCGCTTTCACGTTCTATCCCGAAGCTAAACTAAACTAAACTAATTAGGCCTGATCTCCACCTGAAGAAACAAACTTAAAAATAATCCCTCGGAAAGAAACAGATCTGGGGCGAAAGAATTGAAAGTGCATAGATTGTGGTTTGGAGTCACTGGTACTGTCCCTCTGTGCTGCAAAGTGGAGGAATTTTGCGAAATGTACAAATCCTTATCATCACCAATACATCTTAATGTGGCGCAGATCATGCTGAGAAAACCCACGTTAAAGCGCTGTACATACAGCACCTGTAGTCAGGATCGAACCTGGGTCTCTGGTGGCGTAAAGGGGCTGTCCCACCTGGGCGACCTACTTGGTGAGTTTAGATGAGTTTACGAGAGTTTGAAAAAATGTCATGTTGAAGACCTCCTCCGACAATATAGAAGACGTCCTTCGAACTCCTTCGACTATGTTGAAGACTAGCTTTGAATAGCTATGACTAACTTCGGGAAAATTGGGCACCGAATATTGGAGAGTGAAGACGACCTCCTTCGATCTCCTTCGACCTCCCTTCGACTATGATGAAGACTATCTACGACTACCTTTGACTACCTTCGACTACCTACGACTAACATGCCGACCTACTGCGACCTACTACGACTAAACCTACGAGTAAAAAATGTATTGATTTTTTCCATGGCGACCTTTTTTTACTCGCGGGCATTTTTCAACATGTTGAAAAATATGCCACGACCTAGCTGAGGCCTCGAGTACACGGGGACTACTCTCGAGCATGAAAGAGAGTTACGAAGACCTCCTACGACTTTGTGTCGACCATGCTGCGAGTATGAGTCGAGGGCAGAGCCCGCGGATTAGGTCGCCCAAGTGGGACAGCCCCTATAGGCAGCAACTCTACCACTGCGCAACTATGCCACCCGGTTCTGCTAATATCGAGAACATTCTGTGGGTTTAACTGTTTCATAAGATCGCAATATCCTTGGAGCAGAATAAGGCCATCGAATCTGCTCCGCCCTTCGATCATGGCTGATCTATTTTTCCTTATCGACCCCATTCCCCTGCTTTCTCCCCATAACTTTTGATACTCTTACTTACCAAGAACCTATCAATCTCCGCTTTAAAAATATCCAATGATGGTCTCCACAGCCCTTTGCGGCAATGAATTCCACAACTTCTCCAGGGTATATGTAAGAAAGAACTGCAGATGCTGGTTTAAATCGAAGGTAGACACAAAATGCTGGAGTAACTCAGCGGGGCAGGCAGCATCTCTGGAGAGAAGGCATGGCTGACGTTTCGGGTCGAGACCCTTCTTCAGGGTATCCTGTCTTCTGAGATCTAAAATAATTCCATGCATGGTATACGACAGATATTCTACATACACATACAGACACACAAACACACGCACACACACTTCAAGAAACCCGTGCATCCCCTCTCTCTCCATCCCTCCCCCACTAGTCATCGTACTAGTTTCACTGTGGTCCTGCTGAGTTTCACTGTGTATATCACTCGTTATCACCTAGCCCACAGCCAACAATGGACTGTTGTGGGCTCCACCTTTCCTTGATCATCATTGCTGACTTTGATTTGTCCTTTTGCATACCTTTCATTCATTTGTTCTATGCACCTTTTCATGCCTCTCGCTTCCCTCTCCCCAGACTCTCAGTCTGAAGAAGGATCTCGACCCGAAACGTCACCCATTCCTTTTCCCCAGAGATGCTGCCTGACCCCTAGACCTAGATCTAGAAAATAGGTGCAGGAGGAGGCCATTCGGCCCTTCGAGCCAGCAACGCCATTCATTGTGATCATGGCTGCTCGTTCCCAATCAATAACCCGTGCCTGCCGTCTCCCCATATCCCTTGATTCCACTAGCCCCTAGAGCTCTATCTAACTCTCTCTTAAATCAACCCCCTGAGTTACTCCAGCTTTTTGCGACTATCATCTTAGATTGGATTGAACTGTAAAAGGTCATTATTGAAATGATCGAAGCTGGTCTTACAGCTTATGGAAACACATTTAAGATGCTAATGAGGACAAAGAAAAATGCAATAATGTTAAGGTTACAAGGCCACAGCATACGATATAAATTCTTTGGCAAAAGATTGATAAAGATCAGTCTTAACTGGTGTTTTCTTGCCTGGAGCTTGTACTCTAATACACTTTGTGAGCACCGTGGTATATTTATCTATCCTTCATAATATCATTAAGAGTTTACAATAGTTTTGAAAAATATGCCCATTACAGAGTATTGCTGGACTTCAAATACAATTACAGATTGCACACAGTGAGATTTGCTTTCTTTTTATGTTGCGAAACTGTGCCGCACCAAACAAAACTGTACATGAGACTGTAATTAAGGCAAGATTAAGGTTGCCAGATACACAAAGTGCTGAAGTAACACAGCAGGTGAGGCAACACTGCTCTCTCTGTCCATTAGGCTTATATTCAGAATTTCTTTGGGGCAGAAACAATTGTGTCAATGGAGAAGAATTTTCAATTTATGATTTTCAATTATGATTATATATGTTTGAAACTGGTCAGGTCTCTCGAATAAGTAACTGCGATTAATGAAGAGCTGTACACACTGCAACAGTCTAAATCAAAACCTGCAAAAAACGTTTTATGCAGCTGAGAATGAAGGCTGGTCGAACACTGTCCAAGATTTTTTTTAAGGCATCTGAAAGTGTGAGGTTGCGCCTGACTCCCGCGGTATATAATCACACCTCAGGCCACTTGTGCACCAATTCTTGACGCATTTCTTCAATTAGTTTAATTTGCAGAAAGCATGATGCCTGCCTAAAATAAGAAATCTATTTTGGGGAATGGCAAGTAACGTTTGTGCCATTCGAAAGCAAAGTTCACCCAAATATATTTTCCAGCTTCCAAGGTCAAATTAGTTAAAGCGGTCACATGGCAAATGGCAAACTTGGATGGCACAAACGTACGTGGAATCCTGTGTTTTGTTCTCACTGCCACCGGAGGAAGCAGAGTTCGAGGAGACACGAGGTTGTGTCATGTTTATTGGCTTTGTTTGGTAACCATGGAATCGATCTTGGGTTGTTATGGCCATTTTGTGCAGCTCCTAAAGAAGTGCGTCTCTGCCTGGATTTACTACGCACTGTCAGCACCTAAAATAGAATGTAGTCGTAGGTGAAGTTTACTTGGCAAGCCACCACACCCTTTTAGAAATAACATCAATTTTCCGAACGTCTCGACTCTGACAAAGTGATTTAGGTTGCTGCAATTATATCAACAGAACCTATGAGTTAACCTGTTGTTGTGTCAAGGTGAGTCCTCATGACTAACATTCAGTGCTCTAGTGCAGCTGTGAAGCATCACAGCCACGCGCAGAACTTATCGACACTTTTACATCCTACAGAGGAGAAGCACTGAGTATAGAAGTTGGGAGGTCGTGTTGCAGTTGTACAAGACGTTCTTGGTGAGTCTGCATTTAGAGTATTGTTTTTCCTACAACCTCATTTAGAGGTTGTAGGAAAAATGTTGTCAAGCTGGAAAGGGTGCAGGGAAGCTTTATAAAGATGTTGCCAGGACCTGAGCTACAGAGAGAGGTTGAGCAGGCTAGGGCTGGGAACGGTTCTGCCCAAGACCGCAGGAAATCGCAGAGAGTTGTAGATGTCATCCAGTCCAACACACAGGCAGGACTCCCCACCACTGAACCCATTTCCATTCCTTGGAGCGGAGGAGGATGAGGGCTGATCTTATGAAGATGTACAAAATCATGAGAGGAATAAATCGGGTAGACACACAGTCTCTTGCCCAGAGTAGGGGAATTGAGAGTGCGAGGACATAGGTTTAAGGTGAGGGGGAAAAGATTAATTAGGAATCTGAGGGGTAACTTTTTCACACAAAGGGTGGTGGGTGTATGGAATGAGCTGCTGGAGGAGGTAGTTGAGGCAAGTACAATGGCAATGTTTAAGAAATATTGGACAGGTACATGGATAGGACAGGTTTAGGGGGATATGGGCCTAATGCAGGAAGGTGGGACTAGTGTATATGGGACATGTTGGCCGGTGTGGGCAAGTTGTGCCCAATGCCTGTTTCCACACTCTATGACTATGAATCTATGTGCTCTTTGAATTCTACTGCAGGCTTCCATCTGATATTGGTGCTTCAATCAATGATATCTGCATATCTTAAATACGGATAACCTCACAACTAAGAAATTCATAAGTTCATAACTTATAGGAGCAGAATTAGGCCATTCGGCCCATCAAGTCTACTCCGCCATTCACTCATGGCTGATCTATTTTTCCCTCGCAACCCCATTAGTGAATGGCCTGGATAGAGTGGCAAGGATGTTTCCTCTTGTGGGAGAGTCTAGGACCAGAGGCCAGCGGTCAGAGCCTCAGAATAAAAGGAAAAGCCTTTAGAAAGGGGATGAGGAGGAATTTCTTTAGTCAGAGGGTGGTGAATGTGGCATTCATTGCCACAGAGGCTGTATATGCCAAACTAATGGATGTTTTTAAGGCAGAGAATGACAGAATCTTGATTACTATGGGTGTCAGGGGATATGGGGAGAAGGTAGGAGAATGGGGTTGAGAGGGAAAGAAAGATCAGCCATGATTGAATGGCGGAGTAGACTCGATGGGCTGAATGACCTAGTTCTGCTCCTAGTTCTGTTCCTAGAACTAAACTCTTCTAAGCTCGCCAAATAGGTCGCCACAGTGGGACAGCCCCATTACTAATCAAGAATCTGTCAATCTCCGCCTTTAAAATATCCATTGACTTGGCTTCCAATTGATTGTTTCAAGGGTGGGAAGAACCATGGTGACTCTTTCATGCTTGCTATCAAATGTCAGTGGGAATGACACAGAGACCTTTTCCAGACCTCAAGAGAAATTTCTCTTGAGCCAAGGTCCGGATCTTTGACCTGACTGCTGCTCTTGTCAGCTCTGTGTTCATTTTCAAGCAACATCATCGTTTTCTTGTAGAAATAAGGAACTGCAGAAGCTGGTTTAGAAAAAGACTTTGTGTCTTTTCATTGTTTTCTCATTTTTTATCATTCCACAGGAATGATTTTACTTCGGAGTCACGTGAGTGACTACGTGAAGAACCCGCTCAGCGCGCAGGCGCGGCATTACGCCAGCAGTGCAACAGCAGCTGCAGCGGGAGTTAGGCGCTCCCGCTACAGAATGAAACGGACCGTCAGGTGAGTACCCTGAGGTCGGGTTTCTTTTACAGGGGAGCCTTTTTCTGCTTGTGTTTTACAGGCAGGGAAAAAGGCTCTGGAACAAAATTGTCCCTCGTTCGAAGAGGAACGTTTTCCGTCGGGGAGGGGGGCAGCAACAGGCGGTAGGAGCGTTTACCCGGTGTTCCGTAATTCCCCGACACCGTGCCGAGCCCAGCCCGCTAGCACCAGAGCAGCGGGCTGGATGCATAGCCACCGGAAGAGGCATCCGGCAGGTGTTCCCGATTTCGGACGGGACGTCTCTCCACCCGCACGGGGGGAGAGAGAGCCGCCTGAGCCGCTGGAGCGGATCTCGGAGCAGGTGCCTGCGAGACGCGCTGCTTGAGGGGCGCTCTCGCTACTACAAGGCACAAAAGCTCTAGAAGAAGGCGGTAGGAACAATTACCGGGCGCTCCGCTATCCCCATCACCGCGCCGAGCTCAGTCCCGCTAGTGCCTGAACTGCGGGCTGGATGTCTAGCCATCCGAACAGGCATCCGGCCGGTGGCGTCCGATTCGTCGGACGTGGACATGTCTCCACCTAAATGGAGGAGAGACAGCCGCCTGAGCTGCATCCAACAGCTATTGGAGCAGCTCCAACGAGATGCGCAGAAAGAGCGCTCTCGCGGAGGGAGGTCAGGCACCCCCTCCACAGTGTTTCATGCACTGCCCTCTGCTCCCTCATTACTGGAGGCTAGCATTGGTGACCAGGGCTGGGCTGGTCTGGAACAGGGGCAGGCGGACGAATTCGGGAGTATGCCAGGGGTGCAGGAACAGGAAGAGCTGTTGGGTGTGGTGGACCGCTTTGTAGCAACCTCATGGGCTGGAGCACCGCTGGAACCAAGAATGGCGGCCAGCATCAACCATCTATCCAATAAACCATTACTGGAAAAGGTGCTCGCTGAGGTGCTGAAACAACACACAGCGCCAGAAAACTGTGAGGCCCTCAAAGTAAAAAGTGTCAACAGCCAAATCTGGGGGCATGTGGGGTCACACATCCGGTCCCAAGAACTCAAGCTACAGCGGATCCTAAGGCTCCTGACGTCGGTCATCACAGCCTTTGCTCGTTCCGTGGAGACCACGGAGATGGATACCTGCCAGCAGGATGTGCTGGCATTAATGTGTACCACACAATTTGAAATCAACAATCTCTGGAGGGAAACATAAGACCTGCCCTCAATCCCAAATTTGCTGGCTTGTGTAATGCCCCAGCTGCGGAGACGAATGCGCTGCTATTTGGGAAAGATCTCAATAAAAAACTGAAGGAGATGGAGGAAGCATCAAAAACCTTCGGCCTAATGAGGGCAGGCCCCGGGACGAGCAAACCAAGACCTCCGATACCCAAGCGGCAGCACCCCACGGCATCCACCAGTCGACGTCAGCAATATGGGACTGGTGAACGCTTGGGGTCCGCACATTATCCCCAAAGATCTTTTTTAGATCAGGGCCCGCAGCGGACCCCCTGGAAAATGCGCCTCCCCCCAACATCGCCAGCACGTCAGAACAGAACCTTCAGGAAAATGAAGAAACAGAATCGCCAATAACCATGGAGGTAGGTGGGTCTGGTTCCTACCAGCATATAGAGAGTAAGGGTGCTTTATTAACAGGGGGAGATTACACTTGTTTAAAGAAGCATGGGGTATGGTCACGAGTGACAAGTATATACTCAACATCATTAGTGGATATAAAATACAATTCATGTCAGAAAAAACGCCGCCAGTTCAACATTGGCCCCAAAGGGTATTTCTCCCTCCATCAAAGAGAAACGTGAGGGACAAGCTGAACTGGTGAGACTTATCACAAAGGGGGTCATCGAAAAGACCAAACATGAACCTTTGGAATTTGTATCGAATATATTCACTAAAACCAAAAAAGATGGTGGCTGTCGTATCATCATTGACTTAACATCACTAAACAAATTTGTTAAGTATATACATTTCAAAATGGAGACATTTGTTACTGCCAAACAACTGAATTCCAAAGGACACTTCATGGCAAGCATTGATCTTAAAGATGCTTACTATCTAGTACCCATATACAAGGATCATCGCAGATACCAAACATTTATCGGGATGGTACAAAGCATTGCCCTATGGGCTAACTTCAGCACCCAAGATTATTCACCAAAATATTGAACCCAGCCATGGCAATACTAAGAAAACAAAAACATATTGGCATGGCATATCTGGATGATATTCTGATAGTAGGGAAAACGATGGAATTGGCTGTGGCAGCAGTATCAGCTACAAAACAGCTCCTCGAAACTCTGGGGTTCGTCCTACATCCAAATAAATCTAAGTTGAAGCCATCCACTATCATGGACTACCTGGGCTTCACAATTAACTCAGTCCATATGACTGTTACCTTGCCAAAGGCAAAAATGGTTGAACTAGCACAATCATGCAACAATTTAATGGTCAACGAGCGACCAACTATTCGACAAGTAGCAAGAGTAATTGGGGAAATGGTAGCAGCATTTCCGGCTACACAATTCGGACCTTTGCACTATCAAAAATTTACAGAGAGCAAAGGTACAGGCAATAAAACGACATACAGGTTACTATGATCGTGTCATGAAATTACCCACTGAAGCAATATCAGAGCTACAGTGCTGGGCAGAAAACGTTTGGCATAGTTTCAGCCATATCTTTATCACTAACCCTACTTTAGTTATTCAAACAGATGCCAGTGCTCAAGGCTGGGGAGCGACTAACTCCATATCCAGCACAGGTGGTAGATGGACTAACCTAGAGTCATCATTACTACTTACACTGGGCATTAACTATCTAGAGATGTTGGGCACCTTTTATGGTTTAAAAGCATATGTATCTAATATGCAGCACTTGCATGTTCAGTTACAAATTGATAAATACTACGGTAATGGCTTATATTAACCATATGGGTGGCATAAAATCATTATCATGCGACAAATTGGTCAACATGATTTGGCAATGGTGTGTTGAAAGACATATTTGGCTATCAGCTACTTACCTACCAGGTAAGCTAAACACCCATGCCATGAGAAAATTAAACGCCTGGGTTGCAAGTTTGAACAGACCTTACCTGGAACTGGGATTGTCCAAACAAACCATCACCACCATGTCGGCATCCCTTCGAACATCCACCAAGAGGCAGTACTTAACCAGCATCAAAAAAGGGAGAAGTACTGCCAGGAAACAGGGACAACATACACAACAGCCACAGCCACCAACATACTGGAGTTCCTGGCCTATCTACACCACGATGTAGGGATCAGCTACAGTGCCATCAACACAGCGCAGAGTGCTCTTTCTGCTTATCTCAAACCAGCGCCAGGACAACAGGCGATGGGATCCCATCCACTGGTGGTAAAACTGATGAAGGGTATTTACAATATCAAGCCCTAAGCCCAGGTATACCCATATTTGGGATATCAGTGTGGTCCTGACATATCTCAGGGAATGGCCACCAGCCAGATCCCTCGGCCTTGAGCAAGCTACACTAAAGACGCTCATGTTGATGGCACTTGTATCCGCTCAGAGGGTCCAGTCACTACACCTATTGTGACTGGACAACATGATCACAGCTCCAGACCAGATCTGTCGTTATCCAGCGACTGATCAAACAGAGCAGACCAGGAACACCTAATCCAGTCGTGGCTCACCCACCAGAACCACGGTTATGTGCCATGACCCACCTACTATCCTACATAGACACAACCAAAATATTCGAGGGAGATGAAAAGCCTTGTGGGTCAGTCACAAAAACCTTATGTTCGGGTGACGAGCCAAACCATTGCGAGATGGCTCAAGCAGGTGGTAGAAACTGCTGGGATAAACACTAACATGTACAAATTTTATTCCACCAGGGCAGCATCCATGTCGACGGCTAAAGAATGGACATGCCTATAGACCACATCCTGGCTACAGCAGGATGGTGGGGGGGGGAAAAGACCGTTTCAGAAATTTTATAATAAACCGTTGGCAAAACCTGGTTTATTTGCAGTAAAGATTTACGAACTGCAAATATTTAATTTAAGCCCAGGGGAGCAATTTAATTCTTTGTTGTTATTGTTTAAAAAATACCATTGTGTTTTTCTACAAATAGACTCATTGGTTGATTACGATAACACTTCCTCCCTCAAGAACTTCAGCAGTGAGTGAAATGAAACTGTTACACGGTTTGAAATCACAGAGCTTTGAAATCTTCACGTAGTCACTCACGTGACTCCGAAGTAAAATAGTAAGATTAAACGAGAACATACCAGTTTGAAGTTTGATCTGTATTTTATGAGGAGTTACGATGAGGGATTACGTGCCCTCCGCTCCCACCCTCATTATATGGATCAAACTAATAAATTGATGTCTCCTTATCTTTACTATGTTTACTTCAAATAACTGTGTCTATCTGTGATTCCACACCGCTGCTTGGAAGTATGTCGCGCCTGCGCACTGAGCGGGTTCTTCACGTAATCCCTCATCGTAACTCCTCATAAAATACAGATCAAACTTCAAACTGGTAAGTTCTCGTTTAATCTTACTATTTTACCGTATTTGTTTATTTCCAGTTGCATCCTTGGTGCTGGAGTTTCAAACTTGCTCCGTTAATTGACTCTAGGACATCTTTGTGAAATGTCTTTGGTGGTTACCTGAGCAGGTCAAGAATTTAGTGTCCAGATCTGAATAAACCTGTCCCTGGTAATTACATTTCAATCGTTTAGTTCAGTTGAGTTTAGTTTATTGGCAAATGTGCCGACATATAGTGAAAAGTTTTTGTTGTGTGGATCAAGGGTCAGGCCAGGGAATTGGATCTGACATAAGTTATTGAATGGTGGATTGACTTTAGTTATGTTTAGATTAGTTTGGAGATACAGTGCAGAAACAGGTCCTTCAACTCACCAGGCCCACGCCGACCAATGATCCCTGCACACTAAAACTATCCCACACACAATAGGAACAATTTACAATTATATCAAACCAGCAGCACTCAGTGTGCCCATATCAGCAATCTAGTTCATTCAATTTTAGGTGCTGGGCTATATGTAGCAAATGGCTGACTTTCTACAAACCTGTACATCTTTGGAATGTGGGAGGGAACCAAAGATCCCGGAGAAAACTCACGGGGAGAACGTACAAACTCCGTACAGACAGCACCCGTAGTCAGGATCGAACCCGAGTCTCTGGCGCCGTAAGGCAGCGACGCTACGCTGTGCCACCGTGCCACCTTATTCATCTGGGAAAGCGAACTGGGCGTTCATTGACCACTTACCGATGGACCACAAGTAAAACAGGTGCTCTGTCACACCAAGGAGACATAAATGTGGTGCAGCGGTAGAGTTGCTGCCTTACAGCACCTGATATCTGGGTCCAGTCCTGACCACGTGTGCTTGTCTGTACTGAGTGTGAACGCTCTCCCCATGACCTGAGTGAGTTTTCTGCGGGATCTCCAGTTTCCTCCCACAGTCCAAAGACCTACAGGTTTGTAGGTGAATATGCTTGGTATAATTGTAAATTGTCCGTAGTGCATGTAGGGTAGTGTTGGTGTGCGGGAATCGCTGGTAGGCGCGGACCTCGGTGTCCAAAGGGTCTGTTTCCGAGCTGTATCCCTAAACCAAACTAAAAAAGGAGACAGGCACTTATTGAGCTTGAGATAAAAGGAGTGCCCCACCGCCAAGTCTGAAGCACCCAAATGGATTAGTGAGAGGGCACGGGGCAAAGGAGGAGCTGGCGCGGGATACTTTGTAACTTTGTCAGCGCCCTTTCTGTGGTGACTCTTTGCATACCTTGGGCATGCAGAAACAAGGAATTTCACTGTGACTTGTCACATGTGACAATAAAGCATATTGGGCAAGGTCCCATTGGGAAAGACTGGTTCTGGATGGCGGATATAACAATCCACAGAGACCTTGGCTGATTAACAAGCCCATTTAATGCCCACTGCCCGATGGGAAGTCAACAAAATGGTTTTAAATATGAGCAGACTGTTGAAACCTGCGGACAGCCACTTGGTGCAAATAACCTGCCCCTCGAAATGGAGAGAAATAGCTTTGTTGATATGGGCACACTTGGTCGGGAATAGGGATCGAAACTATTCGGAATTCCCAACCGCCTCCCCAGTTCAGAGAGTCCTTGGGTTTCAGGTCACCCTGAATACCTAGGGCGTCACGGTGGCGCTGCAGTGGAGTTGCTGCCGTACAGTGTATGCAGCGCCGGAGACCCGGGTTCGATCCCGACTATGGGCGCTGTCTGTACGGCATTTGTACGTTCTTCCCGTGACCTGCGTGTTTTTCCTCCGAGATCTTCGGTTTCCTCCCACACTCCAAAGACATACAGCTTTGTAGGTTAATTGGCTTGGTAAATGTAAAAATTATTCCTGGTGTGTGTAGGGTGGTGTTACTGTGCGGTGATCGCTGGTCGGAGCGGTCCCGGCGGGCCGAAGGGCCTGTTTCTGCATTGTATCTCTAAACTCTAAACTAAACTGATAAAATCTGAGCCGAGTAATCATTAGATCAATAAAGCGCATTGTTGTACCGTAGATTTGGCACGACTCGTGCTAAGGCCAGACGATGGGGCGTTAGAGGGTTTGTAGCGAGAGGCCAGTTGGCCTCCGTTAAGGAGCTCGATCCGCCGGGAGAGTGTTCACCTCTCTCTGCAAGCAGAGGTTTGTTGAATTCTGCTGCTCGAGTACTGTGGTTCGATTCAGAACGCTACAGACACACTTTGTCACAATATTGAATTTGAGGCCGCTCCAATTTCAGAGCCAGCGAGGAGAAAAATAGTCAAGGGCCGTGCCAGCGAAATATGCATTTTTCTGCAGTGCGGGTGGAGTTGAGGTCTGTACGTGTGGGGAAAGCACACTCCCTGTCTGCACGTTATACATCCCTCTGGAGGACCGGAGACAATGGCGGTGTCAAATGTGCCGCCCTGTGCTCACGGGTAAGTCCTTGCCTGCGCGCTTTATCTCATTGCTGTAATGAGCTTGGGCCTGAAAATATTGCAGCCACAGTTGGATGGAAGAGAGAAAGAAGGCACACTGGGTCTTGCAAATGTTTTGAGGCTAACCAATTTATTTTTTAAAAAAACCTTTCTCACCAGGAACTTTCACCGGTGAGCCAAAACCTCTTCCTCTGAACTGGCTCTATATTCCTCTCTTCTATTCCACTCATGATTTTGTACAACGCTATAATTTCTGGAGAAGGCCGGCACGATGGAGCAGTGGTAGAGTTGCTGCCTTACATCGCTTGTAGGCCCCGGAAACACGTGTTCGATCCCGACTACGAGTGCTTGCCTGTGAGGAGGGTTTATGTTCTCCCCTTGACCTGCGTGCGTTTTCTCAGAGAACTTCGGTTTCCTCCAACACTCCAAAGACGTACAAGTTTGTGGGTAAATTGGCTTTGTATAAGTGTAAATTGTCCCTAATGTGTGTAAGATAGTGTTAATGTGCGGGGATCGCTGGTTGGTGCAGACTCGGTGGACCGAAGGGCCTGTTTCCTTGCTGTATCTCTGATATAAAATAAACTAAAAGGGTCTCGACCCGAAACGTCACCCATTCCTTCTCTCCAGAGATGCTGCCTGTCCCGCTGAGTTACCCCAGAATTTTGTGTGTCTATCTTCTGTATTTCTCCATCTGTCTTTCTCTCTCTCTCTCTATCTTTCTCTATCTATTTTTTGTTTTAATATTGAGGCAATTAAATGGTGTCATGAAAACAATGTGATGGTTTAGATTTATTTCCAAGGTCCATTCATGAAACGACTGAAAGCCTGAAAGTGATGTCAGACCAAACGCATCCCTTTCTCCCGTAACTTAACATCGCACCTGTACGTCTCCGACACAGGTAGTTTGGAATTTGTGGTAACAATTTATGACAGAAACAAGAATCCACTTTCTTGCATTATTCAAGTCAGTTACAACTTGTAGGAGCCCTTTACAAGTAATAATTGTAAGGGGTAAAACATAAACCCTTCTAAGGAAGGGTCTCAACCCAAAACGTCACCTGTCCATGTTCTCCAGTGACACTGTCTGACCCGCAGAATTACTCCAGCACTTTGTGTCCTTTTGTGTAAAGCACAGGGTGTTTTAGTAATTCTGCAGGTTGGGCAGCATCTGTGGAAGGAATGCCTATCCATTCCTTCCACAGATGCTGCCTGATCCATTCGAGCACTTTCATGTTTTACTCAAGATTCCAGCATTTACCATTCATGTGCCCCCACTGATTGCAATAGGTCCACAAGTTTAGAGGTAATTGGGAAAGTCTGCCACGCTTTGATAGTTGACTTGACTGCATGCATTTGGAATATATTCAACTGATATTAACAAAATAAATGATTGATTATGCAGTAACATCAAGCGAGGCTATGTGATAACAGTATTTGTTCGACTAGTGAACCAAGACAATCTGGAGTACACAGAACTTATGGAATTTAAATACATTTGGATTATATTTTTCACACATAGGGTGGTGGATGTATGGAACAAGCTGCCCGAGGATACACAAAAATCCTGGAGAAACTCAGCGGGTGCAGCAGCATCTATGGAGCGAAGGAAATAGGCGACGTTTCGGGCCGAAACCCTTCTTCAGAGGCCCGAGGAAGCAGTTGAGGCTGAGACTATCCCAACATTTAAGAAACAATTAGACAGGTACATGGATAGGACAAGTTTGGAGGGATATGGACCAAGTGCAAGCAGGTGGGACTAGTATAGCTGGGACATGTTGGCCGGTGTGGGCCGAAGGGTTTGTTTCCACACTGTATCACTCTAGGACTCTATGATAACCATGAAGTTGTCAAATGGTAAAACTCACAGTTCATTGTTATAGATAGAAATCTGCTGAGCTGTTGTTTAACTGGCCTGAGCTACGTATATACAACATCAAACCTCAATAATGTGGGTGATTCTTGACCTTCTTCGAAACGACCCGACAATGTCCTTAGCTCTAGGGTAGGTAGGGAAAGGCACAAAACACTGGCCTTGGAGACTACAACCACCTCAGAGAAAGATTAATTCCAATTATAATAATACCAGCTCCATCAAGCTCGTTCACTATTCACAGCCACCCTTCTAGGGTGTAAAATATTGATAAACTTTTTAGAGGAGAGAGAGAGAGAGAGCTAGAAAGACTGAGAAAGATAAATAGAGGGAAATATAGAGAGAAAGAGACCCTTTGTGTGTAAATGTTACCCCTCGGATTCTTATTCAATCTTTTCCTTAACCTACACCTTAAACCTGTCCTCTGGTCCTCGATTCACCTACTCTAGGAAAGGGACTCATATATGTATGTATGTATGTATGTACATACACACACACACACACACACACACACACACACACACACACACACACACACACACACACACACACATTGCGTTATAATTTGCGTTATATATTTTTAATTATGTTTTATGTTATATTACATATCACCATGTATATGTATATAGTTCATTCGATATATACAATATATATGTACAAAAATGTTATATATCAGTATATATTCAGTATTACATAATATATAGTATGAATATTTATATATATATATATATTCAGTATACTGTATATTCAGTATATATAATTTTTTCATATAACACATGTATATAACATATATATTATACGGAATATAATAAATACTGAATATATATTATACTGAAAATACTGAATATATATAATATATAATATAAATATTCATACTGAATATACTGAATATTTACATATAAACTGAACGTTTTTGTTTTTTTTAATATATATATATATATTAAACAAAGCAATAATAGTCCAAAGACAAAAACAATGAGGAGTGATTTATCTCGTCAGAGGGTGATGAATCTGTGGAATTTATTGCCATAGATGATGGTGGAGACCGTCATTGTGTGTTTTTGAAGCAGACCTTGATGGGTTCTTGATTAGGAAGGGCATCAGTGGTTTCGGGAAGAAGGCAGGAGAATGGGGTTTAGCGGGGAAAAATAGATCGGTCATGATTGAATGGCGGAGCAGATTGGCTGGGCCTACGTCTTGTGAACTTATAAACGTGCCAGACTTGGATCATGCCATCCGAGTGATAGATCTATGGGCCACAAACCACAAGGAAATACAGTCGGAGCAAGAGTAGGCCACCATGCCACACATTCTGTCTTGCCATTCAATGTAATCATGCCTGATCGGTTCCAGATCTCACAAGTTCATGCAAGTTATTGGAGTAGAATTAGGCCATTCGGCCCATCGAACCATTCAATCATGGCTGATTTCTGTCTCCTAATCCCATTTTCCTTTGCAGGAACCCTTGACACCCGTTCTAAGCGAGAATTTGTCTATCTCTGCCTTAAAAATATCCACTGACTTGGCCTCCACATCCCTCTGTGGCAGAGTTCCACAGATTAATTATACTCTGACTAAAGAAGTTCCTCCTCACCTCCTTTCCAAAAGAGCACCCTTTAATTCTGAGGCTATGACCTCTAGTCCTGGCCTCACCCACCAGTGGAAACATCCTCACCACACCCACTGTATCCATGCCGTTCATTATTCAGTGAGTTCCAATGAGATCCCCCCCTCAACCTTCTAAACTCCAGGGAGTAGAGACCCAGGGCTGTCAAACGCTCATCATATGCTAACCCACTCATTACAGGAATCATTCTTGTAAACTTCATCTGGACCCTCTATAGAGCCAGCACACCCTTCCTCAGATATGGGGCCCAAACTTGCTCACAACTATCTATTTTTCTGTGACAGCTCCCCACACTCCTCAATACCCCCGACCTTTCATAAATGTATCCACCTTCTCTTTAAGGTCCTTCAATGATTCAGCCTTAATAAACTTTCAGAGATAAGAATTCCAGAGACTCGCCATCTGCTGCCAACATTTATCTAATGGGAGTAGAAACACTCCCATTGCATTGCCCCAAAGTGTTTGACATGTTTAGTGAAGGAAGCGTTTAATAAGCAATTAAACAGGTAATAATAATAATAATAATGGATGGGATTTTATATAGCGCCTTTCTAATACTCAAGGCGCTTTACATCGCATTATTCATTCACTCCTCAGTCACACTCGGTGGTGGTAAGCTACTTCTGTAGCCACAGCTGCCCTGGGGCAGACTGACGGAAGCGTGGCTGCCAATCTGCGCCTACGGCCCCTCCGACCACCACCAATCACTCACACACATTACATGAACAGGACAGGTTTAGAAGGATATGGGCCAAACGCGGGTAAGTGGGACGTGTGTAGATGGGACATGTTGATCGGTGTGGGATGTTGGGCCGAAGGGCCTGTTTCCACGCTGTATGACTCTATGAATCTATGACTCTATAGGTCACCTATGGAAGAATTTCCAACCAAAAGATTAGAATAATTAGTGCCAATTTTTATAGGTGCCAACCTCGAGATGAAATTTTTGTTTTCCTTGAATAAATTGTGCTGGCGATCCATCTCCACCCATGGAACACATCTGGTTGCAATTCGCTCCGTCCTATCTTGGCATCAGACGTGCAGCTAATGATATCACCATCACATAGTGCCAATTTCCGCCCTACGCAACATAAACTGGAGGTCAAAGCTGCAGCTACAAGCAGCATGGAAGACTCTTAACCCAAGAGCTCACTGTGCTATTTAATGGGCCATCCCACTGACATTCAGAGAGCTGAGTGGGCAACCTCAGATCTGACGGCAGGCTGCTCAAACACTTCCCGAAGGCCGCAGAATCTACGGCAGCTGCCTCAACGATCCACAGCAGCTCCAATATTAAGCCAACACGTGCCTCAGGGACCTTAGGCACCGTGTTATGGGAATTACGTTGTCCAGCTTGAAAGGGTTCAAAGAAGATTTACTGGGACGTTGCCAGGACTCAAGGGACTGTGCTGTGGAAGAGGTTGAGCAGGCTGAGATTTAATTCCTTGGAGGATGAGGGGTGATCTTATAGAGGTGCACAAAATTATAAGACATATAGATTGGGTAGGTCTTTTGCCCGAGTAGGGAAATCGAGAACCAGACTACATACTGGTGAGAGATGAACATTTAATGGGCAACTGAGGGGTAACTTTTTTACACAAAGGGTGGTGGATGTATGGAACAGGCTGCCAGAGGAGGTAGTTGAGGCAGTAACTATTGCAAAGTTTAAGGAAGATTTAGACTGGTGCATGAATAGGACATGTTTATAAGGAAATAGGCCAAATAGAGGCAGGTGGCACTAGTGTAGATAGGGCATGTTGGTTGGAGTGAGCTAGTTGGGCCGATGGACCTTATTCCATGCTGTATGACTTTATGACTATGACAATTGGGCAGTTGTGTAATATAATCATGTCCTGAAGAAAGAATGCATAAATAAGGAACTGCAGATGCTGGTTTACACAAAAAGAGACAAAATGCTGGAGTAACTCAACGGGTCAGGCAGCATCTCTGAAGAACATGGATAGATGATGTTTCAGGTTGGGACCCTTCTTCAATCTTAAGAAAGGTCCCGATCCGAAAAGTCACCAATCTGTTCTCCAGAGATGCTGCCCAACCCGTTGAGTTGCTCCAGCATTTTGTGTCGTTTTATGTCACAAAGGAACAATGACTCTCAATGCGATGAGCATTGATTCATGTTAAGTTTCAGGATAAAGTGCAGAAACAGGCCCTTCCTCCCACCGAGTCTGAGCCGACCAGCGATCCCCGCACACTAACACTATCCTACACACACACCAGGGACAATTTACAATTTTTACCGAAGCCAATTAACCTACAAACCTGTACGTCTTTGGAGTCTGGGAGGAAACCGGAGCACCCGGAGAAAGCCCACGTGGTCACAGCGAGATGGTACAAGCTCCATACAAACAGCGCCGGTAGTCACGATCGAACTCGGGTCTCTGGCGCAGTAAGGCATCAACTCTACCGCTGCCCTGACAGGCCGCCCAAAACCGTAGTCTTCCTGTATTACATTGTTAGAGAGCCTCAAATATTTGGAAGGGCTAATTTGGAAAACGACATGGGGAAAGAGCTGGCACGCAACAAATATAAGTCACAAATGTCTCATTAATTTTAATTACCACCTAATTACAAGCCAGCTCTGTTTAATTTGACATGGTTAGCCTGTGGAAACCTGACTGTTCTCAGAGTGTAATTGATACAGACATTTTGAGCCATCATTGTTAAACACTTGGCCTCAACAGTGATTGATGCTTTTGAGCAGTTTTTTGTTGTGGTCACAGAAAGCTGGTCTCAAATATCTTCAAGCTTTGCTTTTCGCTGGGAGTTTTTTGGATCTTCAGATACGCTGCTCATAAATCCAAACAACCCCTCTCGAAGGTTTGATGAGGTATAAGAGTTTTAATAAAATATCTTAGACTGTACTGAATGTCAAGACCATTTTTAAGGAGCTTCTGATCTCTTCACTCATAAATTAAAAGGCAAAATAGGTGTGCATTAGGTCACAATCACTCACAACATTCTGCAATGTACCTCTGAGCTAAATTAAATTAAATTAAATTAAATTAAAATAAATTAAATTAAATTAAATTAAATTAAATTAAATTAAATTAAACTAAACTAAACTAAACCAAACTAAACTAAACTAACTAAACTAAACTAAATTAAATTAAACTAAACTAAACTAAACTAAACTAAACTAAAGATAGACACAAAAAGCTGGAGTAACTCAGCGGGTCAGGCAGCATCTCTGGATCAAAGGAATGGGTGATGTTTCGTGAGAAGACCCTTCTTCAGACTAAACTCAACTAAACTCAACTAAACCTTCTCTTCTGATGGGCCTGTCCCACTTACGCGACTTTTTCGGCGACTGCAAAGACAATGCATGATTACAATAAAGCCAGTTACATAGATACACGATAAGGGAATAACGTTTAGTGCCAGGTAGCGCTAGCTTAACTGATAGAATGATATTCAAAGTCCTAAAGAAAATTGTGTTACACCTAACAGGCATGGTGGCACAGCACTAAAGTTACTGCCTTACAGCGCATTCAGGGCCAGAGACCCGGGTTCGATCCCGACTACGGGTGCCGTCTGTACGGAGTCTATATGTTCCCCCTCCTGATCATGTGGGTTTTCTCCAAGGTTTTTGGTTTCCTCCCACACTCCAAATACGTACAGGTTTGTAGGCTAATTGGCTTGGTTCGAATGTAAAATTTTCCCTAGTGTGTTGTAGGATAGTATTAATATGCGGGACTCGGTGGGCCGAAGGGCCTGTTTCCGCACTGTATCTCTAAACTAAAACTAAACTAAGCACAAAGAGCTAACTCCCTCCCGGGTGTCAGTGAGAAATAAACTTGGAATGGATGGATTATAATATACAAAAATAACATTCAAATGGCTAACGTCAGACATGTTTCCCCGGTGATCAGAGCTGAGTTTTAAAACAGGTATCAGAGGGACTATAATTCAAGGGCTTCATGTGTAACAAATTCTAATTATGTTTGATTATGTTTAGAATATGAAAATTACTAACTGAAATCCTTAAATAAAACACATAAAAACCAGACCACCTTTGGTCGTGATTCATTGTGGAAAGTGCTCACATTAATTAAATTCCCCTACGTCTTTCATGGTGAAGTTAGGATTAAAAGCCCTGTCTGAATTAAGGGCATACCCTGACGGTATGGGTGGGACCTCCATGTCTGAGTTTCATTCCTGCTGCTCAGAGCCCATATCATCTGCAGCAAGACAAAAAATAACGCGGCCACTTCTAGTTTATTTTACAGACAGTGTGACCTGGGGCGATTGCTACTGTGCTTGCTCCTAATAAGCCACAGTTAGCTTCTTTCCGAGGACTTGGTGCCATAAAACGTTTCTCGTGGAGTTTCAACTCTTTTGCCCGGTCTTTTAGAGGGCACATCGAAAAAGCAGTGATAAATGCCAATTTACAGAGACAGTCACAACATCAACAATGCTCATTGGTACTGAAAAGGGATTCATTGAAGTCTCAACGTAGCCCTCCTGGTATATCCAGCTCGAAGGACCAGCTGGTGTAGATTGGGCGCCTTGGCCGGTATGGGGAAGTTGGGCAAAGAACATGTTTACTGTGCTGTATGAATCTTTAGACTTCAGAGATACAGCATAGAAACAGGCCCTTTGGCCCACCGAGTCCACGCCAAACAACGTTCGCCCGGCACACTAGCACTATGCTACACACTAGGGACAATTTTACAACTTACCAAAGCCAATGAATCGGCAAACCTGTCCGTCTCTGGAATGTGGGAGAAAACTGGAGCACCCGAGAAAACCCACCCGGTCGCAGGGAGAACGTACAAACTCCACACAGACAGCACCTGTAGTCAGGATTGAACCCCTGTCTCTGGCGCTGTAACCCAGCAATTCAACCTCTACGCCACTGTGCCGCCCCAATGCCTCAATGAGGCTCAGTGTAAAATGCTGTGTAACTGCAATGTTCTGTCTCTACTTTTATACTGAAATCTTTAAGAAGAAATGGGGGTGGCACAATGGTGCAGCGGTAGAGTTGCTGCCTTACAGCCTCAGGGACCCTGGTTCGATCCTGACTACGGGTGCTGTCTGTACGGATTTTGTAAGTTCCCCCGGTAATCTGCATGGGTTTTCTCCGAGATCTCCGGTTTCCTCCCACACTCCAAAGACGTACAGGTTTGTAGGTTATTTAGCTTGGTATGAATGTAAAATTGTCCCTAGTGTGTGTAGCATAGTGTTAACGTGCGGGGATCGCTGGTCGGTGCAGACTCTGTGGGCTGAAGTTGTATCTCGAAACTTAACTAACTTAAAAAATGCACAGAAATGCACTGACACCTCATCAGCAGCCTGCCCTCCAACCACCAACTCGTGGTAAGGAACTCCAGCAGAGGAGGGGAAGCAAATCGCAAGCAGCGCTTTAGACATAGAAACATAGAAAAAAGGTGCAGGAGTAGGCCATTCGGCCCTTCGAGCCAGCACCTCCATTCAATATGATCATGGCTGATCATACAAACTCAGTACCCCGTTCCTGTTTTCTCTCCATATCCCTTAGGTTTACACTGCACCCCTGAATACTGAGATCTTGATCGACTTCAGGAGGCGGTACCAACACCCCGGTTATACATTTGACGGCGCGGGAGTAGAGATGGTTGAAAGCTTCAAGTTTTTTCTGTTCCCTTTAGTTTATTGTCACCTGTACCGGGGTACAGTGAAAAGCTTTTGTTGCGTGCTATCCAATCAGCTGAAAGACAATGCAAGGTCACAAACGAGCCATTTACAGTGTATAGATACATGCTGAGGGGATAACGTTTAGTGCAAGGTAAAGCCAGCAAAGTTCGATCAAGGATAGTCCAAGGGTCATCAAAGAGGTAGATAGTTCCTCGGAGTAACTATCACCAGCAACCAGTCTGGCACACGCCATTATCGAAGCAGGCAAGAAACCACAACAATGCCTCAACTTCCTTTCGGCATGTCCCCCACGACTCTCACCAACCTCTTCAGATGGGTCGTAGAAAGCACTTTATCGGGATGCATCGCAGCATGGTTTGGGAGCAACTCCACCCAAGACCGCAAGAAATTTTGGAGAATTGTGGACGCAGCCCTGATCATCAGGCAAACTAACCTCCCTTGCATTGACTCCATTTATACCTCACGCTGCCTCAGCAAGGCCAGCAGCAGAATCAAGGTTGAGTCTCACCCAGGTCACTCCCTCTTCTCCCCTCTCTCATCGGGCAAAAGTATGAAAGTGCAGATTTTCCTCCAGATTCAGGGACATCCAGTTTCTCCCCAGCTGTTATCAGGCAACTGAACACCACCAATGAGAGAGGGGTCCTGATCCACCATCTATCTCATTGAAGACCATTGGCCAACCTTTAATCGGACTTTACAGGACTTTATCTTGTACAGGACATTATTCCCTGTATCTGTACACTGTGGGCATCTCAAATGTAATCATGCGTAGACTTTTCAATGACTGGATCGCACATAACAGACAAGTTTTTCACTGTACCTCAGTAAACATGGCGATAATAATAAACTAAACTAAACTAAACTAAATTAGACGAACCTAAACTAAAACCCCTCGTGATGATTTATTTGTTATAGTGCAAACATTCCAGATAATTTTATAGTTGGCCATCAACATTGGAAGCACATTGCGAACATTCTCTGTACAACTTACACAGATGCTTCCTACCGTTAATTTTATCACATTCTCTGCTCCAATAAAATCCAGAAATAGGGGAAATCATAATGGAATTATAATTCTATTTGGATCGCGTTCATTAAACGCTGCTAGTAAAAAAAAAAAACGGTTCTCTCGCAAATCAGGCCTCAAAAAAATCACCCGTTCCTGAGCGACTCGTTGCAAAGAGAACAACAAGAAAACTCACCCAAAAAATCTGGATTTCCGACAAGAACGGATTACATGTGCACACTCTGTGGCTGGTTGCAGGTGAATCCTGGCGACGAACCGGCCATATTTTGTCTGCTCAGCGTTAAAAGCACAAATAATTGGGAGAATATTTCATACTTGGACGGGGATTTTGCGTTTAAGTGTTATGCTTGGAGCAGGTATTCTATACACTGGGATTGGATGGGGAAGTGGTTTGGACATCTGTAATTTTATCCTTGGGTTCTGGGTTGTGCTTGGATCGGGATTGGTGTTGATCGGGAACTGTGACTGAATACGAACATTATTGTCACCAGCGGTTGGCAAAATCAACAATTGCAGCAAAAGATTTTAATTTGGAATTTGACTCAAATTTCTTCCCGAAGGGGCTGCCCTTTGTTGGGGGAGTTGGGGGGGAGTTGGGGAACAAAATGTTCCCGATGTTGGGGGAGTCCAGAACCAGGTGTTACAGTTTAAGAATAAGGAGAAGGCCATTTAGGACTGAGATGAGGAAAAACTTTTTCACCCAGGAAGTTGTGAATCTGTGGAATACTCTGTCAAAGAAGGCAGTGGAGGCCAATTCACCGGATGTTTTCAATAGAGAGATTTAGCTCTTAGGGCTAAAGGAATCAAGGGAAATGGGGAAAAAGCAGGAACGGGGTACTGATTTCAGATGATCAGCCATGATCATATTTAATGGCAGTGCTGGCTCGAATGGCTGAATGGCCTACTCCTGCACCTATTTTTCTATTTTTCTATATTTCTTTGTTTTTTTGCATTACTTTGCCGTGAACTTTTAGCAGCCTTTGGCTTCCTTCACTGAGGATACATAATGAGAGGCGTAATCAAACCCCAAATGTCATCAGAGCTTTAGAACAAAATGACATTCCTTTAGATAGGAGATGAGGAGGAATTTCTTTAGCCAGAGGGTGGTGAATCTGTGGAATTCATTGCCACTGACAACTGTGGAGGCCAAGTCTTTGGATATTTCTGATGCAGAAATTAGCGGATCCTTGAAGTACTAAGGTTGTCAAAGGTTATGGGGAGAAGACAGCAGAATGGGATTGAGAGGGGAAGATAGATCAGCCATGATTGAATGGTGGAGTGGACTTGCCCAATTCTGCTCTGATAACCTATGAATTTATGAACTTACTGCGTAGCAGAGAAAGTCAACCGGTGATCTGGCCTTCTCATCTTATTTCTTATACTCTTATGGAATAACCCTGTTGCTTCATCCAGTTACCAGTTGTCATGGACATCACAAAGGAGATACAGCACGGAAACAAGCCCTTCGGCCCACACCAACCAGCTATCACAGCACATTAACACTATCCTACACACACTAGGGGCAATTTACACTTATACCAAGCCAATTAACCTACAAACCTACAGATCTTTGGAGTGTGGGAGGAAACCAGAGATCTCGGAGTAGGCTGTACAAACTCCGTACAGACAGCACCCCAGTAGTCAGGATCGAACCCGGGTCTCTGGTGCTATAAATGCTGTAGGCAGCAACTCTACCGCTGCACCACTGTGCCACCCGTGCAGTTAATGAAGGTTCATTCTGAAGCATTGCCAAAAACAATAGCCAAAGTATTCAAGAATTTTCATCAATATAAGACCCCAACTGTACTGATCACTGACTGTTAAAGACAAGTTTCTTTCTATAAGTCATCGCTCTAGACGGATGTGCCTATGTACAAGTTATTGCTTGCAATTGTGAACAGAAAAGTCTCCTAAAACCTAGCAATGGTGAACTATAGGGCAAATCATGTCTACATCATTAACTTAGGTCAGTAATGTCTCGAAATGGAAGATTTGAAGAGTATCTCTAACTGTGAATGTCCCCTCAGAGATGACCCTATATACCTCCTCACCTCTGATATCAATCTACTTTCTATAATGTTAAGCCCACACAGGGAGATGAAGGAAATGTGACTTACTTTTTTTGAGAAGTATTTGTGCAGGAACCATATCTGACTCCAGGGAGTTCCATAAAACAGCAGCCTGGTGGAGCAGAAACATCTAAAAAAAATATGGAAAGTTATTAATTCGGCAGGTCTGCAGATGATGTGGAAAATGAGCCCTGCTCATGTGAGATCATGCCGTTTCAAATGAACGGGTCAGGGTTTGCTTTGCAGTTACTTTGTCATTTTTCCTTTAGGACGACACGGGTGAACCTGACTA
Source organism: Amblyraja radiata (assembly GCF_010909765.2). NCBI lineage: Eukaryota > Metazoa > Chordata > Chondrichthyes > Rajiformes > Rajidae > Amblyraja > Amblyraja radiata. The sequence continues at coordinate 14,468,374 of NC_045981.1, read as the reverse complement.
CGGGTGCTTTTCTGTACGGAGTTTGTACATTCTCCCCGTGGCCTTCGTGGGTTTTCTCCGGGATCTTCAGTTTCCTCCCACACTCCAAAGACGTATACAGGTTTGTAAGTTAATTGGCTTGGTATGAATGTAAAATTGTCCCGAGTGTGTGTAGGATAGAGTATGTGTGTGGGGATCACTGGCCGGCTCGGACTCAGTAGGCATAAGCGCCTGTTTCCACGCTGTATCTCTGAACTAAACTAAACTAAATATTAGACTCAGATAGACGACTGATCATTGTGATTCGGAAGACAATGATATGATGTCGAAAAAGATCATCATGAAGTTGGAATCAATCTAAGAGAGGAAGGTCATGAAACCACACCTCCAAAACATAACGTTCTTCGAAGGGCCATGCACCTGGAATATTAGTCATCCTTGTGCAGAAATAAATGGGGCAGCACACATATTTGTAGCTACAAGATTTAGTTTAGTTTAGAGATAGAGCACGGAAACAGGTCCTTCAGCGCACCGAGCCTGCACCGACCAGCAATCCCTGCACACTAACACTAGCCTACACACACTAGGGACAATTAGCAATTTTACCCAAGCCAATTAACCTGCGGAGCTGTTCGTCTTTGGCGCTCCCGGAGAAAACCCACTCTGTCACGGGGAGAACGTACAAACTCCGTACAGACAAGCACCTGTAGTCAGGATCGACCCTGGCCTCTCTTGCGCCGTAAGGCAACAACTCTACCGCTGCACCACCAGGGAGGGAATTTATTAACTTACAATAAGAGAATAAGGATGCAGAGTGCAGGAGTAACTCAGTAGGTCATGCAGCATCTCTGGAGAACATGGATAGGTGATGTTTCAGTTCATGCCTCCCAGCATCTGCATTTCCTTGTTTCCACATTTTGACTGTTCCACTGCCTACTTTGTTCTTCTCGAGCAGGGTCTCGACCCAAACAAGGTCTCGACCCTCTGACTCAATGTGCTATATATGAGAGACACAAGCAAATGCAGATGCAGGAGTAACTCAGTGTGTCAGGCAGTATCTCTGGAGAGAATGTACAGGCAATGCTTCAGATCAGTATGAAGAAGGGTCCCAGCCGAAAATATCACCTATCCATTCCCTCCAGAAATGCTGCCTGACCCACTGAGTTACTCCAGCGATTTATGATGTGCTGTATAAGTATTGACCCACAGTCAGGAAGGGTTTGTGAGCTGATTGAGGTCACAGTTGATATCATTTGCTATCCTCAAGTAGGGAAAGACGGGAAGAGATAAAAATTCATGTTCATAAGAGCAGCATTAAGCCATCCGACCCATCAACACTACTCCACCATTTAATCATGGCTGCTCTTCAGACCCCAACCTCCTGCCTTCACCCCATAACCCCTGACGGCCATAATAATAAAGAATCTATCTATCTCTGCCTTAAAAATATCCATCTTCAGCCTTCTGTGACAATAAATTCCACTGCTTCACCACCCTCTGACTAAATACATTCTTCCCCATCGCCTTCCTAAAGTGGCATCCTTTAATTCTGAGACTATGACCTCTGGTCCCAGACTCTCACACTCGTGGAAACATCCACTCCACATCCACTCTAACCGGGCCTTTCACTATTTGGTAAGTTAGATTCCCTCTGTTAAGAGCAGAGAGTGTGCATTCCATCCTGAAACCCTGGGACAAGAACAAACATATGCAGCCTGCGGCTAGGATTTACATTAATACTTATCACTGGAAGTCCTATCAGATAACCTTGGAATGTTTAGATAGCTCAAGAATATTCCAAGTCTGCCTCTGTGTTGTTACAAAACAAAATGAGCAGAGCCAAGTTGTGAAAGGGCCCATCGTGACAATTCTGATCCCGCGGCAGATTTTTCAATGGGATGGAATTCTTTCTTGGCAGAAATAAATAGGGATTATCTTAATTTAAATGAACTTGGGGCGGCATGATGGCGCAGCGGTAGAGTTGCTGCCTTACAGCACATGCAGCACCTGGAGACCTGGGTTCGATCCCGACTATGGGCACTGTCTGTACAGAGTTTGAACGTTCTCCCCGTGACCCGCGTGGGTTTTCTCCAAGATCTTCGGTCTCCTCCCACACTCCGAAGACGTACAGGTTTGTGGGTTCATTGGCTTGGGGGCGTAAATGTAAAATTGGCCCCACAGTGTGCAGGATAGTGTTAGTGTGCAGGGATTGCTGAGTCTGTCGGTGTGGACTTGGTAGGCTGAAGGGCCTGTTTCTACGCTGTATCTCTAGGCTAAACTAAAAGACGACACTGAATTCTTCCACTTGGAAATACAGTGATGGAACAACGCAATCGAATACTGCTCTGGTTTTGAAAGCAGGTTGTGCTGGTGAGTCTGGGACTAAGCCTCAGGGTTTTGAGTGTTAGAAGGGATCTATCAGTGTTTTCATTGTAAACATATGTTCACTAGGGAGCTAAACTAAGGCTGCTACGGGCTTGCTACCTCATGACCCAGAGTAACCTTGATGAATTAGTGACCTTTATCACCCTCCTGTGTGTTACACGTCTCCACAGGTGAAATGTAAAGTCTCAGGCCACCAAAGCAGTTAAATAACCTCCCACATCTGATCGTAGTATTCACTGGAATTTGGAAGGATGAGAGGCATCTTATAAAAACATATAAAATTCAGGGATTGGACAGGCTAGATGCAAGAAAACTGTTCCCAATGTTGGGGGAGACCAGAACCAGGGCTCACCATTTATCAATAAGGGGTAGACCATTTAGGACTGAGATGAGGAAAGACTTTTTCACCCAGTGAGTTGTGAAGCTGTGGAATTCTCTGCCACAGAAGGCAGTGGAGGCCAATTCACTGGATGTTTTCAAGAGAGTTAGATTTAGCTGTTAGGGCTAACGGAATCAAGGGATATGGGGATAAAGCAGGAACAGGGTACTGATTTTGGATAATCAGCCATGATCATGTTGAATGGCGGTGCTGGCTTGAAGAACATGTTCCCATGTTTCTAAGTAATAATAATGCAAGAATGTCTTTCAACTGTAGTTGTGACCAATCAATTATTTTATTTAATGTAATTGGATTAGAAGATTTCTTTCTAACAGCGTTATTTACTGTTTAATCAATGCACATCCCAGAAATCTTAGGATCCATCTAAGAATGGAACCGAAAATAAAACTGGAAATAATTTTTCTCTGTTTTATGATCAATGTTCGATATATTTTTGACTGGAAAAAAATGCAATACAGTCTTGTATGACTTGTTCTACATTTTCTACTATTCAGAAAGTGGAACAAAAGAACATAGAATATAAATTGCACTGAGTGCTAGAGTAACTCAGTAATAGACACAAATGCTGGAGAAACTCAGCGAGTGAGGCAGCATCTATGGAGAAAAGGAGGAGGCTTTTCTTCAGACTGAAGCTCAGAGGTCAGGCAGCATCTCTGGAGAGCTTAGTTAGGTGACGTTACTGGTCGAGACCCTTCTTCTTCTTTCAAGTTCATCTTCCATGTTTCATATGTTGTCATCGCTGTCATCGTCCGAACTGAAAAGGACGCAAGCTTCCGGCGACAATCAGTGGGAGTCATCACTTGTTGCAAGAGATTAGATTAGATTCAACTTTATTGTCATTGCACATTTACAGTACAACAAAATGGTTTAACCTTGCAGTCATAACATAGAATAAATAACAAAACACACACTCAACACAGTTTTTAACATCCACCATAGTGAGTCCACCAGGCACCTCCTCACTGTGATGGGTAAAAGTCCCAAAGTCCTTGTCTTGGTGGTGATGATGGTGGCAGCAGAATTAGCTCAGGATACTTCCAATTTCCAGCCCTACGGCATAGATTCTTCTGCTATGGGGCCACCCTTCTTCTGACACAGCTGATGTACTCCAGCACTCTGTCCTTTTGTGTGTAAACCGGCATCTGCATTTCCTTGTTTCTACTGTAAGAGTAAATTAAAAGGTCACACGGAGTTGGTGTTTGATATAACGGGCGATTTATTAAACTGGTGCGTACCAGGAGACAAGTCAAACTGATCTGCTGAGCGAAACTTTGGTACAGTTTTTATATTCTCAGACGACAGGATCGCACAGAAAGATGATTAACATTGAAACTAGTTTTACAGAATGGAGGTTGCAAGAAAACTTAATTAGGTAACAAACTGGGTCTTGATTACAGAATAAAATGATTATCCACAAGTCTAATTTAGTTGAGAGCGGATCCATTTATCTGTTACTACGATGGGTGCACATTATAACATCATCAATAAAGTTCTTGAAATCTGGTTTCTATTGACTTAAAATTCCAAGATGGCGCCCAAGCGAGGTGACTCTCTGCGTGCCTGTCCCAGAAGTGGATCTGCAATCAAGCATTACATTCACTACACTCAAATAAGCTCCCACTGCAACAGCAGCATTTCTTACTTTAACTATGCTCTTCTTAAACATCATTGCATGTATCATGTGTCTGTACAATTTGGAAGGCTCGATTGTAATAGTGTGCATAGTCTTTCCTCTGACTGGTTAGAACGCAACTAAAAGCTTTTCACCGTACCTCGACACACGTGGCAATAAACTAAACTAAACTAAACTGATGTTGAACAGATAAACTTCTCGGCTCAGATGTTCACAAAGCACAAAAAGTGCAGAGGAATACAATAACTGAACAGTTTAGTTTAGTTTAGTTTGAATGAATGAGTGAATTCAATAGAGATACAGCATGGAAAGAGGTCCTTCCGCCTACCGAGTCTGCGCCGACCAGCGATCACCCTGTACACCAGCAGTCTCCTAAATCCCAGGGGCAATTTACAATTCTTACCGAAGCCAATTTTACTTCGGAGTCACATGAGTGACTACGTGAAGAACCCCGCCACGACGCATGCGTGTCATATCGCTTCACGCTTGCGAAACGACAGGCGGGGTGGAGTGTCCCCCACAGCGGTAAGTTTGAAACCGCGACCTGCAGGTAAGTGATTTACTCTGCGGTAGTTTTTGTCCCCGCGCTGTTTTTACACAGGGGGGGGGGGGAAGCTGGACAAAATAGTGTCCACAAGTGCTGCGAGTAAAGCTGGCTGGGGAGGACCGCGAAGTTGCGGGAGCCAGCAGCAGCTGAAGGCACAAGCCCCGTAAGGGATCAGCTGTGCCGACTTTTGGTCCCGCGCCGGCCAGAACACCACGGCCGGGCGGGAGACTATTCAAATGGGGCCGTCGACTTTTTGGACAAGTCGAAAACGGCAGGAGACGGGGTGGAACGACGTTCCCCCGTAGCGACAATTTTAACTTGGACCTGCAGGTAAGAGCTGCGGTCTTTTTGTGTTTTTACCATGCTAATTACAGGTGGAGAAACCAACGGGCTGCGACAAAGCTGGTGGGCTAGATGGGATCAGCTGTGCCCGATGTCGCCTCCGCACCGGCAGTAAGGACAAAGCTGGTGAGGGAGGACCGCGGAGCAGCGGGCAGCCAGCAGCAGCCAGCGGCACTCGGATCACCGATAGTGGGATCAGCTGTGCCCGATGTCGCCTCCGCACCGGCCAGATCCACGCAGCCGGGCGGAAAGGCTAGACACAAAACAAACAAGGTCGTGGACTCAGAGGAGTCCGACTTTGAACAACCGCGGGCGGCCAGCGACCGAGAGCGCTGGAGCCGGATGGAGCGGTGTGTGGAGCATTTGCTCCAACGTGACAGACTCCGGGAGATGGAGTCGGATCACTGTGGGCCCTATGATAAACCCACAGCAGTACCTCTTGAAGGGCTGCACAGTGCTTCTACCTCATCAGAGGGGAGCACTGCGGGTCAGTTCTGGGCTGACCTGGAAGAGGAGTCCGCAGAAGGAAAGACAAGTGTGCAAGGGGTGCAGGAACAAGAGAACCTACTGGACTAATAAAATGGACTCCAACAAACACTACAGCCAAAGACAGCACCCCCACGCACCCACCAGCAGAACTGGTGAAAGCTCGAAGGCCCGGTATTCAAAACATGAGTCTTTTTAGGCCATGGCCCAGGCCAGCCTTCTTGGAAGATGCGGGGACCTCCAACGCCAACCAAACCGAAAGTCCAGACACCAGCGCAACAACAGCAGCGAAGAACCTACAAAAAGAAGTAAACCTGCCACTGGTAACTATGGAGGTAGGTGGGTCTGGTTCCCTACAAAATATAGGGAGCATGGAGGTTGGGGGGAGACTACACTCTTTTCTGAATGCATGGAGCATGTTAACAACCGATACTTACATCTTAAGCAGTATCCAGGGATATACAATAGAGTTTATACACAAGTACAGCCCTCCAGTTCAACATATACCGAACCGAATGTTCGTGCCTTCTGATAAAGAAAAATCAAAAGCGCAAGCTGAACTGGAGCGGCTTTACATAAAAGGTGTAATTGAGAAAACTCAACACGAACCATTAGAATTCGTGTCCAATATATTTATCAAAAACAAAAAAGATGGTGGTTGTCGCATCACCATAGATCTGACAAAATGGATACCTTTGTTACTGCTAAACAATTAATTTCTAAAGGTTACTTCATGGCCAGCATCGATTTAAAAGATGCTTACTATCCAGTGCCTATACGAGGTGACCACAGATGTTACTTAAAATTCAACTGGATGGGCAACTCTGGCAGTATAAAGCACTGCCAAATGGGTCATCAGCCCCAGGCTGTTCACAGAAATTTTGAAACCAGCCCTAGCGTTTCTACGGAAACGTAAACACATGGTCATGGCATATTTAGATGACATACTCATTGTGGGCAAAACTTTGGAATTGGCCAAACAAACTGTAACAGCCACAAAACAGTTATTTGAAAAACTGGGATTTATTATCCATCCAGTTAAATCTAAACTAACGCCTTCCACTACTATGGACTATTTGGGGGTTCACCATTGACTCAGTTCACATGTCAGTGACGCTGCCTAAGGGAAAGGCTAGAGATTTAATAGAGGCTTGCATAACCTCATTGACATCAGCAAACCATCCATCAGATTGGTAGCAAAAGTAAATGGCAAATGGTGGCTGCCTTTCCAGCCACACAATTTAGACCTCTACATTACCAAAACTTACAGAGAGCAAAAATACAAGCACTCTAAATTAATGCAGGTCACTTTGACAGACCTATGAAACTACCAATCAAGCTAAAATGGAATAAAATGGTGGATAGATAACATCTGGCTTTGTTCCAATCCAATCATTGTCAGTAACCTTTCCATGGTACTACAAACTGATGCCAGTACACTTGGGTGGGGAGCCACCAATACCATCACCAGCTGTGGAGGTAGATGGACTGCTCAGGAGGCATCATTATTACTCACACTGGGCATAAACTACCTGGAAATGTTGGGTGCATTCCATGGCCTAAAGTCATATTGTACTGGATCATATCACCAGCATGTTAGACTACAGATAGACAATACCACCGTGGTAGCATACATTAACGACATGGGTGGAAACAAATCGACATCATGTGACAATCTGGCTAATACAATTTGGCAATGGTGTATCCAGAGAGATATTTGGATATCAGCCACTTACCTAACAGGAAGTGGGCGATGCACTGCCATAAAAACAACTTCACCTACAGAGACATGAACATCCTGTCTGTTCTGGAATATCTGGCAGGCCTCCACTATGATGAGGGGCTCAGTTACAGTGCCATCAACTGCGCCAGAAGTGCCCTATCGACTTACCTATGGCAGGGGACAGAGCATTACTCTGTTGGGACTCACCCACTGGTAACAAAACTTATGAGGGGAATTTTTAATACTAATCCCCTAAGAACCAGGTACTCCCAAATATGGGATGTAAGTATTATCCTGAAGATGCTCAGGAATTGGTCTCCAGCAACAGCTCTGTCCCTACACAGACTGACATTAAAAACAGTCATGCTAATGACATTGGTCACGGCACAGAGGGTACAGTCACTGCATAAACTAAGATTGGACAACATGACTTCCTCAACAGAAAATATTACGTTTCATATCTATGAGTTAGTAAGCAGAACAGACAGGGATCAGCAGGCCTCAATATACAATTTAGGTCATACCCAAACAGATGACCGTCTGTGTATAATAAGACATCTGTCGTTATACGTGGAGAAAACGAAAATCCTAAGAGGCAATGAGAAGGCACTTTTTGGTCAGCCACTAGCAACCACACAAAAGAGTGACGGTCCAGACCATCTCAAGATGGCTGAAACAGGTGCTAACACAGGCTGGGGTGGATACTAATATTTTTAAATCTCATTCCACCAGGGCTGCAGCTACATCGGCAGCGATACAGTTGGATGTACCAATGGACCAAATCCTCAAGGCAGCAGGATGGTCTGGGGGAAAAAACATTCCAATTATTTTACAATAAACCAGTAATGAAACCTGGAACGTTTGCAGAAACAAATTTAAGTTCTGTAAATTAATTTAAACCCATAAAAAGGGGTTATAATTTGTGTTAATAAATTTCATGATTTCAATGTCGAATTCATGTCCAAATTATGTTAACACAATTCCTCCTACAGTCATCAAGGCAGACGTGATGCATGGACTCGTTTCCACGGCATGAAATCACAGAGCTTTAAAATCTTCACGTAGTCACTCACGTGACTCCGAAGTAAAATAGTAAGATTAAACGAGAACTTACCAGTTTGAAGTTTGATCTGTATTTTATGAGGAGTTACGATGAGGGATTACGTGCCCTCCGCTCCCACACTTGATCATATACTTAACTGGTATCTCTTCTCTAATCTTACTATGTTTAGTCATTACAGTTATCTGTGATTTCACACCGCTGCTTTGAAGAATGACACGCATGCGTCGTGGCGGGGTTCTTCACGTAATCCCTCATCGTAACTCCTCATAAAATACAGATCAAACTTCAAACTGGTAAGTTCTCGTTTAATCTTACTATTAACCCACAAAACCTGCATGAATTTGGAGCGTGGGAGGAAACCGGAGCACCTGGAGAAAACCCACGCGGTCACGAAGAGAACATACAAACTCCGTACAGACAGCACCGGTAGTCAGGATCAAACCTGGGTCTCTGGCGCTGTAAGGCAGCAACTCGATTGCTGCACCACCATGCCATTACTAATTGGTGATAAAAAAATGGAGCAAATATTGCATGATTTATTAACCGGCATCACAGCCAGACAAATTATGTTTTGACTTGAAAAATGTCACCATTCCTACATTTTTGTTTGGTGCCCACAATATTTCTGGCAAGACAGCTCTTGGATTTGCTTTCTCTTTGCATTGGAAAAGCACCTCACTTATACACAGTATCCCTCTATAATAATTTGGCTGAGATCAACAAGCCAATAACACTTCGAGTCATAGAGTGTTCGAGCCATACAGTGTAGAAACAGGCCCTTCGACCCAACTTGCCCACACCGACCAACGATATAAGCCCTGTCGAACAAAGGGGGACCCGGGGTTGGGGGCCCGCTGAGAACAAAGAGGGTCCCGGGGTTGGAGGGGCCCATCAAGAAAGCAAAGTGGAACCCGGCGTGGGGAACGAAGAAGTGATGAGTACCTTTTGTAACTTTGTCTGCACCATTTTTGGCGAATCTTTTGTGTACTTTGTACGCAAGAACAAGGAATCCCACTGCATCCAGCCAGGTACAAGTGGCAATAAAATATCATCATCACCATCATTGTCATCATCATCATCAAAGCTTCTGAAAACCGGAAGGTAAACCTAATCCGGACTGTCAAAGCTGCCACAGCCAGACATAAAGACAGTTTTTATCTACCCGATCTATTCCTCTCATGATTTTTGTACACTTCATATTCTAGCTTTAAGTAACTCAGAGGTTAAGACAAAGGCAGCACTGATTTCTGGGTACTTAAGGTACACAAGAACTGGCAAAAAGAAAATGCTTCTGAAAATAGCTCTTAAAGGACAGCTCCACCCTGCCCGACTCTTAAAACATATTCTGGGGAGTTTGGAATGGTTTCAAATCTACACTTAATCGGAGTCTTAGACAAACAGTGGGCCTGGTCTTATTCTGTTGTTGCTGGCAGAGGTGCTTTTTCCAAAGGTGAGATCAATATTAGCAATTGCACCAGTGAGTTTAAGGTTTGTCCCGGCTCTTTATGAATTCTCACTCTTTAACCTGTAGTTTAGATGAAGAGACGCAAACTGGATGGCACGGTGGCGCAGCGTTAGCATCGTGCCTTACAGCGCCAGAGTCCCGGGTTCGATCCTGACTGCGGATGCTGTCTGTGCGGACTTTGTACATTCTCCCCGTGACCGCGAGGGTTTTTTTCCAGGCGATCGCCAGATTCCCCCCACACTCCATAGACGTGCTCGTTTATTGGTTCATTGGCTTCGGATAAAATTGTAAATTGTCCCGAGGGTAGTCCGCGCCCGGGTGGTGTTAGAGAGGGACTATGCGCTGTCCACGGGCACCCTGGGGGATTCCGGGATGGCTGGGCATCCTTGACAAGGATTGTAACAGAGTTGTATAGTAGTTTATTTAGTATATATGTTTGTCTTGTATTATAGTGGTGGGTTCTGTTTTGTTTTATTGTATTGTAAATATCATTTTTAATAAATGAATAAATGTTTCGATTTAAAAAAAAATTTAAAGTGTGTGTAGGATAGTGCTAGTGTATAGGGTGATCGCTGGTTGCGTGGACTCAGTGAGCCCAAGGGCCGGTTTCTGCGCTGTCACTAAAGGCTCTAAAGGATACAGGTCCTTCGGCCCACCAAGTCCATGCTGGCCATCGATCACCCGTTCTGACTAGTTCCTTGTCATTTCACTTTCCCAGAGCAGGGGAATCGAGAACCACAGGACATGGGTTTAAGGTGAATGGGATAAAAATTAATAGGAATCTGAGGGGTAACTTTTCACACAAATGGTGGTGAATGTATGGAAGCAGCTGCTAGAGGAGGTCGTTGAGGCAGGGACTATCCTTACATTTAAGAAACAGTTAGACAGGTACATGGATAGGACAGGTTTGGAGGGATATGGGCCAAACGCAAGCAGGTGGGATAGTATAAGTGGGACATGTTAGGCAAGTTGGGCCAAAGGGTCTGTTTCCTCACTGTATCATTCTATGACTCAGAAGCTAATCTAGTTAATCCCATTCCTCCATTCTCGCCCCATTTTTTGACAATTATTTTTCTTCAAGAGTCTGTCAAATTCCTTTACTGATTCTTTCCCCTTCACCAGCCTTTCCCAGTGCAAATTCAGATCATAATTATGTTCTGCGTTAAAATAAAATTATTTCCACAAAGTATTGTGGCCTGTCTGTAACTCTGGTCCATCGCACACATTCCCACTCTTATATTATTTTTATAAATCTTTTTTTTTAAAAGAGTATGAAGAAAATTGTGTATAAATAAAAATTGTCCAGCAGGAGGGATAACAATGAAAAATATTGTTTTATAGTATAACAAGAAAAAATATTTAGATGTCAGGGGCGAGAATTAATTCAATGACTCATCCACTGCACAGAACTCAGCACCGTTCATAAGATCATAAGTGATAGGAGCAGAATTAGGCCATTCAGCCCATCATTAAGGGTTTGGACGCGCTAGAGGCAGGAAACATGTTCCTGATGTTGGGGAACCAGGGACCACAGTTTAAAGAAAAGGGGCAAGCCATTTAGAATGGAGATGAGGAAAAACTTTTTCACACAGAGGGTTGTGAACCTGTGGAATTCTCTGCCTCAGAGGGCAGTGGAGGCCAATTCTCTGGATGCTTGCAAGAGAGAGTTAGACAGAGCTCTGAAAGATAGCAGAGTCATGGGGATATGGGGAGAAGGCAGGAACGGGGTACTGATTGTGGATGATCAGCTATGATCACAGCGAATGGCGGTGCTGGCTCGAAGGGCCGAATGGCCTACTCCTGTACCTATTGTCTACATCTACTCTGCCATTCAATTATAGCTGATCTACCTCGCCCTCCTAACCCCATTCTCCTACACCCGTACTAATCAAGAATCTATCTATCTCTGCCTTAAAATTTTCCACGGTTCTGGGATTACTTTGATGTTCCGAGAGCTGAATATGTTGTGGGCAGATTGCTCTGTGGAAAATCTTTTTCTTTCTTTACCAATTGAAAACGGGACCGCCATCAGTCAGTCCGCATCCCACCCCTCCCAGAAAGTATAAATCCCGAATGAAAACCGGCATCAATCAGTACGTTTTCATATTACCCATTACCAAGCAGGATAGAAATGCTCTTATTATCCCCGGTAAACCATGTTCATTAATATCCCCAAGTATCAGCATTTTTGCACACACGTGTGTTGATTTTGTGGTTTGCGAGCGAGATGCTGGCTCCGGCCCACTCCCGTTGCCCCGGGAACCCAAAGACCTTATCTAGTACAGGATTTCTGGCACGCGTACAGCAGGGCCTTTCAATTTTCTCTCTTCCCCTCTCCCTGCTTTTTAGCTCCCTTCAATCTTAAATCATACAATGAATTGCATAGATCGCTGGCCATGCAGTTTTTCTCGCTTTGAAGTTCCCAGTAATCACTTCACTGGGCTGCCTGTACCATTTTTCATATTCTCTGACTGGCGCCTGGGAATGGCCCATGGAATTTAGTACCGAATTTATTCCAGGTAAGATAAAGAGGACTGGCACCTTTTATTTATTTTTTCTAATTTTCTTCCAAATCCAGGCATTAGCAGGAAATAAAACCCTGGTTTTTCCTCCAATTCCTCCTGCTGAACATTTTTTTAAATTAGTTTAGTTTAGTTTAGAGATCCAGCGCGGAAACAGGCCCTTCGGCCCACCGAGTCCACACCGATTCCAGCGATGCCTGTACATTAATACTATCCTACACGTACTAGGGACAATTTTACATTTATACCAAGCCAATTAACCTACAAACCTGTACATCTTTGGAGTGTTGGAGGACACCGAAGATCTCAGAGAAAACCCACGCGGTCACGGGGAGAACGTACAAACTTCGTACAGACAGCACCCATGGTCAGGATCGAACCCGGGGTCTCCGGCACTGCAAGCGCTGTACGACAGCAACTCTACCACTGCGCCACCGTGCCACCCTGTTCTTTATGCTCTTTCATTTTTATGATTTATTAATATATAATAACAGTGTCAGAGGTGAAATTATTTTCACACGTCGACAATTAATGTCAGCTAAGGCAGAGTTCGCTATGTTATGGAAAAGCTGTAAATATAATTATTTACACTTCATTAAAGTTTAATAATGAATGACCTCATGGTTCCTCCTGTTTTTATTTCAAAAACAAATCCAGGAGAACAGTTTAAACTTTCAAAAAAATAAATTAAATGTAAACTCTGCAGTAATTGATGGTTAATTTCCATCCTGGATCAGGAGCAATGGTTTATTTTCAATAACTACCCCTTAGAGTTCAACATTTATTTTGCATTTTGCCCGATGGAACATATTTTCCATACCATATAAATTCTGTGAGAGCTGGGGTGCAGAAGCCTTCCTGAAACCTATTACAAATAAAGAATTAGAATGAAATCCGCAATTCATAAATATTCTTCTTTGCTGTTTTTGTGTAAAATCCAAAAATATATATCCAATGCACAGAGCGTTAAGCTTTTATTTATTATAACTTGTCACATTTCTGAAAATGTTCAATGTTATTTTAATTTTTTAATGGCCGGTAACTGTGTACTGGAGCCTAGGTCAATGTGAGAACTGACAACTTGAAAACCTAGCCTCCAGTGAACTGCTGTTGCACAGTGCAGGCTGTGTACAGGCACTCACCAACATACGTAAGGGTTTACGTTCCATGATTCCGTGTACGAACGCAGGAAAAATATTCCCCTCTTCTGAATCTATAGGCAGCTACAGGGAGAGGTTGAGCAGGCTGGGACTCTACTCCTTGGTGTTCAGGAGGATGACAAGGTCATCTTATAGATCATCATCAAAATCATCATCATCATCGTTGAAAACATCAACGGGCACGGTGCATTACAGTGCTATGTACGACAGTGATCGCAACTTCTACTGAAGTGTGGATGGCCGTTGGCTCGCTAGGAGCTCACCCGCCCTTTGACAGGTCTTGTTTTTGGTCCTGCTGGGGGTCCACAGCCCCCTCCTCACCTGGCAAACCAGGTCGGGGAGATGGTTTAGTCGCCGACTAACCGACCATGGAGCAGGTAGCACAGGATTCCATGGTATCTGTGGCGGTGGGAACTCAGAGGTGCACAAAATCATAAGAGGAATAGATCGGGTAGACGCACATAGTCTCTTGCCCAGAGTAGGGAAATCGGAGACCAGAGGACATAGGTTTAAGGCGAAGGGGAAAAGATTTAATAGGAATCTGAGGGATATCTTCTTCACACAAAGGGTGGTGGGTGTATGGTACGAGCTGTCAGAAGAGGCAGTTAAGTCTGAGACTATCCCAATGTTTAAGAAACAATTAGACAGGTACATGGATAGGACAGGTTTAGAGGGATATGGGTCAAACACAGGCAGGTGGGACAAGCGTAGCTGGGACATCAGTTCAGTTCTGTTTCAGTTCAGTTTAATTTATTATCACGTGTATCGAGGTACAGTGAAAAGCTTTTGTTACATGCTATCCAGTCAGCAGAAAGACAACACATGATTACAATCGAGCCATGTACAGTGTGTGGATACATGATAAGGGAAAAACGTTTGGTGCAAGGTAAAACCAGCAAAGTCCAAATAAGGAAAGTCCAAGGGTCAACAAGGAGGTAGATAATAGTTCAGCACTGCTCTCTGGTTGTGGTAGGATGATTCAGTTGCCTGATAACAACTGGGAAGAAACTGTCCCTGAATCTGGAGGTGTGCGTTTTCACAATGAATATGTTGGCTGGTGTGGGCAAATTGGGCCGAAGGGCCTGTTTCTACGCTGTGTGATTCCATGACTCTGTGACTCCAATCTATTTAACTTGATGTTTATCAAGTTATTATCATGCAGACATTCTTCATTTCCATTTATCACAGAGAAAAATAGTAATATTTCTATAAACGCAACCAGTCAGGTAGAATCTCTGAAAAGAGTTAGTCTTTCGGGTCAATGACCTTCCTCACGACTAATTGACCAAAAACTTGACATGGTTTCTCCTTCCACAGAGCCCGCTTCTCTGGCTGAGTTCTTCCCGGGCTTCTATTTTAGTTTCAGATTCCAGCATCTGCAGTGTTTTACTTGCTTTGCACGTGCAAATATCTATCCAGAGGTTAGAGATACAGCATGGAAACAGGCCTGTCGACCCACCGAGTCTACACTGACCAGCGATCACCCGTTCACACCAGTTCCATGTGATCTCAATGTTCTCATATATTCCTCACGCACTAGGGGCAATTTACAGAGGCCAATTGACCTACAAACCCATACGTCTTTGGGATGTGGGAGGAAACCGGAGCACCCAGAGGAAACCCAGGCAGTCTCAGGGAGAAAGTACAAACTCCAGATAGACACTAAAAGCTGGAATAACTCAGCAGCATCTCTGGAGTGGAGGAATGTGTGACGTTTTGGGTTGAGATCCTTCTCCAGCATCTGCAGTTCCTTCCTACACAAGTGCAAACTCCACACAGACAACTCCCGTGGTCAGGATTGAACCTATGGCGAACAGTGCCACCCTATGTGTTGTCTCACGTTAGAGGCTGGTCATATAAAGTGGAGGGTGGGCATTTACCTCAATCTGTTTTATCTTCTTTGTTTCGGTTACCAACCACCCCACAAATATTTCAGCATTAATTATTTTATTATAATTGTCAGAGCTTCACAAAATGTTGTTCTTGCCTGAGTCCTTTTTTAAAAAGTCTTGAACTGAATTTAAATGTAGGACTTCTGGCATCTGTGAATGGCCACCTTGCCAAAATGATGTGAAGATAGGTACGGTGGGCAGCATGGTGGCGCAGCGGTAGAGCTCTACCTCACAGCACCAGAGACCCGGGTTCAATCCTGACTGCAGGTGCTGTCCGTATGGAGTTTGCACGTTATCCCTGTGACCTGCGTGGGTTTTCTCCGAGATCTTCGGCTTCCTCGCACACTCCGAAGACGTGCAGGTTTGTAGGCGAATTGGCTTGATGTAAATGTAAAATTGTCCCCAGGGTGTATAGGGGAGTGTCAATGTGCGGGGATCGCTGGTCGGTGCGGACTCGAAGGGGTACTGATTGGGGACGATCAGCCATGATCACATTGAATGGTGGTGCAGGCTCGAAGGGCCGAATGACCTACTCCTGCACCTATTTTCTATGTTTCTATGTTTCTATGACTCGGTGGGCCGAAGGGCCTGTTTCCGTGCTATATCTCCAAACTAAACTAAAGTATAATAAGTGTTCGGAGCACATGGAGCAAGGAAACACCGATAGCTTGTCACAGCTGTCTTAGCCTGAGAGCTCCCTGGATGTAGAATTGTAAATCATGCAAGGAATTTATACATAGAGGCATCTCAAGGATTAAGACACTTGACAAGCAAATCCTTCATACCTTATCTTTGCTATGCATTCCCAAGTATTGCTTTGACAGAAGGTAATCAGATTAGTTCTGGCTAATTTAGAGTGTAAAGCAGCTCGCCTGTGATGTGTAGACTTCCAGTCATCTATTTTGTGTAGACTTTAATATTAGTTCACATCAATCATAATTCACTTCACACCAAAGTTGTTTGGCAAAAGCTGGGAAGAAACTGTCCCTGAATCTGGAGGTGTGCGTCTTCACACTTTTGTGCTTCTTGCCTAATGGGAGAGGGGAGAATAGGGAGTGACCGGGATAAGACTCGACCTTGACTATGCTGGTGGCCTTGCCGAGGCAGAGTGAAGTGTAGATGGAGTCAATCTTCAAGATTCAGGATAGTTTATTGTCATGTGTCCCAGATAGGACAATGAAATTCTTGCTTTGCTTCAGCACAACAGAATTATAGAAGGCATGAATACAGAACAGATCAGTGTGTCCATATACCATTGTATGAATATATACACACATGAATAAATACAACAGATAAAATGCAAATAAACAGATAATGGGCTATTAATGTTCAGAGTTTTGTTTGAGATGAGTTCAATAGCATGATGGCTGTGGGGAAGAAGTTGTTTCTGAACCTGGACGTTGCAGGTCCAGGCTCCTGTACCTTCTACCTGAAGGTAGCGGGGAGATGAGTGTGTGGCCAGGATGGTGTGGGTCCTTGTTGATGCTGCCAGCCTTTTTGAGGCAGCGACTGCTATAGATCCCCTCGATGGTAGGGAGGTCAGAGCGGATGATGGACTGGGCAGTGTTTACTACTTTTTGTAGTCTTTTCCTCTCCAGGGCGCTCAAGTTGCCGAACCAAGCCACGATGCAACCGGTCAGCATGCTCTCTACTGTGCACCTGTAGAAGTTAGAGAGAGTCCTCCTTGACATACCGACTCTTCAATGGAAAGGCTGGCAGGGAAGCTGCTTTTTAATATATCCTTTAAAAAAATCGTAACAACAGCAGATACTGGGTATCCGAGGCACAAACCGCTGGAAAGAAGGGTGTCATTTAGTTAGAAAGAGTGTAGAGAAGATGTACGAGGATGTTGCCAGGACTTGTGGGGATGAGCTGTAGGGAGAGATTGGGCCGTCTAGGACTTTGTTCCTTGGAGCACAGGAGGCTGGAGGGTGATCTTACATCATCATCATCGTTGAAAACGTCAACGGGCACGGTGCCTTACAGTGCTATGTACGACAGTGATCGCAACTTCTACTGAAGTGTGGATGGCCGTTGGCTCGCTAGGAGCTCATCCGCCCTTTGACAGGTCTTGTTTTTGGTCCTGCTGGGGGTCCACAGCCCCCTCCTCACCTGGCAAACCAGGTAGGGGAGACGGTTTAGTCGCCGACTATCCGACCATGGAGCAGGTAGCACGGGATTACATGGTACCCGTGGCAGTGGGAACTCCCCCCGAACCTGACCTGATCTTACAGAGATGTACAAACTCAGGAGGGGAATAGATAAGTTAGATGAACAGAGTATTTTACCCAGGGTAGGGGAATCAAGAACCAGAGGACATGGGTTTAAGGTAATAGGAACATAATGGGATTTCTTTCACTCAGAGGATAGAGGGTATATAGAATCGGGCAGAGTAGGTAATTGAGGCAGGTACTATAACAGCATTTAAAACACACTTGGTGAGGAACACTGATAGGAAATGGTTTAGAGGGATATGAGTTAAATGCAGGCAGGCAAATGGGACTAGCTTAGATGGAGCATCTTGGCTGGCATGGTTGAGTTGCTCAAAGTGACTGTTTCCATGCTGTATGACTATCCAAATGGAAAACTCTGGGAACAGTCAGCAGCTCGGGCAGTATTTGTGGAAAGAGAAACAGATATAATATTTCTGGTCAAACTCTAACATTTTCTGTTTTGGTCTCAGTTTATACATGTTTTTTACTTAGGTCTTGTTTAGGTCCCATTCCATACGTTGGCATTGGAATTGGTTTCTCTTTCTCATGTAAACCCAGGTACAGTAGTTTAGTTTAGTTTAGTTTCGAGATACAGCGCCGAAACAGGCCCTTCGGCCCACTGAGACAACACTGACCAGCGGTCCCCGCACATTAACACTATCCTACACACACGAGGGACAATTTTTACATTTACACCGGTATGTCTTTGGAGTGTGGGAGGAAACCGAAGATCTCGGAGAAAATCCACGCGGTCACGGGGAGAACGTACAAATTCCGTATGCACAGCACCTGTAATAAGGATCGAACCCAGGTCTCTGGCGCTGCAAGTGCTTTAAGGCAGCAACTCTACCGCTGCGCCACCGTGACGCCCAATGTGGAATGTTTTTGTTTGCGTGCTATCCAATTAAAGCAGATAGCACTAAACATGAATACAAACAAGTACAACAGGTAGAACAAAGAATAATATATCAGTTTGCAGCATATAGGTTTTCAGCATTATAGCATTACAGTTCCAGAGAAAACGTACATTGTTTGCCTTTATGAACGCACAAATATTCGACTAATTCTGATTTCTTTCTTCTTGCATCAGACCAATGTATCTACAGATAAATCGGATCTATGGGTCTAGTACTGGGACAAGAAAGCCAGTGATAACAATCTGCTTGGCTCCAACTGAATGAATCCAAACTAAGCAAACAGTAGTCACACAAGACCTTCCCTGTGGCATTGACCGCTGAAAATGGCAGCTAATGGGTTCGTCTGACCCACAGTGGGAACCTGAAATAACCCGAATCAAGTTAACCAAGCTTCCCTGCACCGAGTTGGAATAAGTTGCAAACGGTGAACTTCATGTATAGAAGTATTTGTGCCGGGAATAGAAGGTTCCTGGATGCAGAGAGCGTGAAGGTAACAGATACTTCCCAAAGTGGGGAGTGCAGAGCCCGGCCTGGTTCATTCTATTTGCTTTGGTTTGACGCCTATTATGGGCTTCTACCATGGGAGAGGACTTCATTCATAGATTTCATGCAGGTGGTTGCACAGTCAGGAAGCTCCCCATTCCCATAACATCCCTGACCATCTTTGGCAGCCAGCAAAACAGAGAGCAAACCTTTGCCGGCTATTTATAAAAAACTATTGGTAATTTAACAATTTAAAATGTCTCCGACATTCAGACAACTATTAAAATTAAACTGTGTGACAAATATATTACAACAGCAAAGTAATTGTCTAAAATATTATATCAACTTAAGGCAATAGGATCCAAACATCACGTATACCTTTACCCTGTAATATTTTTAATGAGTTTAATGAAGTTTTGGTTCTGAAATCAAGCTGGCACGGTGGCGCAGCGGTAGAGTTGCTGCCTCACAACGCCAAAGACCCCGGTTCGATCCTGACTATGGGTGCAGTCTGTATGGAGTTTGTGTCTTCCCTGTGACCGCGTGGGTTTTCTCCGGGTGCTCCGGTTTCCTCCCACATTCCAAAGACATACAGGTTTGTAGGTTAATTGGCTTTGGTAAAAATGTAACATCGTCCCTCGTGTGTAGGATAGTGTTAGTGTGCGGGGATCGCTGGTCGGCACGGACCCTTGTTCAGACTGATATGATCTGCCTGTATTGTATGTGACAACAACGTTTTTCACTGTATGTAAACCAATACCAATCTCATTCCATGTCAGTTTAGTGCCAAGAGTCAAGAGTGTTTTATTGTCATATGTCCCAGATAGAACAACGATATTCCTACTTGCAGGAGCACAATAGAATATGTAAACATAGTACACTGTAAACAATATAATAACCAGCAAAAAAAGTTCAGTGTGTGTATGTATATATATAGAGAGATATTACATATAAACACACAGACATACATACACATAAAAACAAACAAACATTAATAGTGCAAAAAGACAAAACCAATGTTCCCAAGTCTATAGTTCAGAGCTTAATGGAGGTTGTAGTGCTTAATATCCTGACGGCTGAAGGGAAGAAGCTGTTCCTGAACCTGGACCTTACAGTTTTCACAGTAATATATCATCTTCCCGATGGCAGGAGTGAAATGAGAGCATAGCCAGGGTGGTGTGGGTCTCCGATGACGTTAACTGCCTTTTTGAGGCAGCCACTCCAGTAGATCTCTTTGATGGTGGGGAGGTCAGAATCCATGATGGACCGGGCAGTATTCACCATTTTTAGCAGCCTTAGCCGAGCGCTCAGTATTAAGTAGTGCTGAGCCCACACTGACTTTCCTTACAGGTGTTAAGAAAATAACCTTCCAATCCTCCTGTGGTTCAGAGCTGGGTCAATGCCCATGTCTCCCAGTTGCATAATAAGAGGATGTAATCGTTGGCGCTCCATAGAGGATCAAACCTTAGCCAGCGGTAATTAAGACCAGATTTCAGCAAACACAGGAACATCACAGGTTCAGGCTGAAACAGAACGGAAATCTCGCCTCCATGCCAACTGCATTGATGAAGATTAGCTTCCAGAGCGAGGGCTATTTTCCTTTGGACCAATTCTTGATCTCATTAGAAAGAAAGGCTGAACACTAAAATCCTGAAGTAAAATCTCCCAAATAAGTATAGCTAACAAAGAGTGTCACAGTGGCGCAGATGGTAGTGTTAGACAATAGACAATAAACAATAGACAATAGGTGCAGGAGTAGGCCATTCGACCCTTCGAGCCAGCACCGCCATTCAACGGGGTACTGATCATCCCCAATCAGTACCCCGTTCCTGCCTTCTTCCCATAGCCCCGTCCGCTATTTTTACGAGCCATATCTAGCTCTCTCTTGAAAGCATTCAGAGAACCCGCCTCCACCGCACGCTGAGGCAGAGAATTCCGCAGACTCACCACTCTCTGTGAGAAAAAATGTTTCCTTGTCTCCGTTCTAAATGGCTTACTCCTTATTCTTAAACTGTGGCCCCTGGTTCTGGACTCCCCCAACATCGGGAACATGTTTCCTGCCTCTAGCATGTCCAAACCCTTAACAATCTTATATAACCTCTCATCCTTCTAAACTCCAGAGTGTACAAGCCCAGCTGCTCCATTCTCTCAGCATATGACAGTCCCGCCATCCCGGGAATTAACCTTGTAAACCTACGCTGCACTCACTCAATAGCAAGAATGTCCTTCCTCAAATTAGGGGACCAAAACTGCACACAATACTCCAGGTGTGGTCTCTCTAGGGCTCACTAGTGTTGCCGCCTTTCAGTGCCAGAGACCCGGGTTCGATCCTGACTTTGGGTGCTGCCTATGTGGAGACTGTATGTTCCCATGTGACCGCGTGAGCTGCTTCCAGGTGCTTCCTCCCACATCCCAAAGACTTGTGCGTGTGTAGGTTAATTGACCTCTGTAGGTTTCCCCCTTGTGTGTAGAGAGTGGGTGGGAAGGTGGGGAAACCATAGAACTAGTGTAATTGGTGATCGAAGGTCGGCTTGAACTCGGTGAAGCAAAGGTCCTGTTTCCATGCTGTATCCCTAAACTAAACGTGTATATATACACACAGTGGATGCATCTAACAGAAAGCTAGCTAAGCATATAAAGGATAAATGAAAAAAATATTAGCAAACGAGGAACTGCAGATGCAAGTTAGTCTGAACAAGGGACGCGATCTAGAACCAGTAACCTGAACTCCAAATAGTTACAGTATATCATGATACTGGTAAATAGCTGTACCTGGGTACAGAGGAAAACATGAGCAAAATTAAAAGTGGATGAGTTCGTGCATAAAAAATCCGTGACTAAAACATTAGCAGTAGGAAAGAGACCAGCTATGGAAAGTGCTGTTTTAATCTGTTTATTGCTTCAATAACATTTCCAAAAAAAACCTAATTAAAAGTGTTCATTTACCACGTGGAAAAAAAGACACAGGCTTTTCCCCTCTGCACGCACGCTGACGGCCATTTTATTTCATGCCCTTTTCCTGTAACCGTCTGCCGTGCTGTCTTTGTGCAATTCTTCCCAGAGCCACGCGGTTTAAGCTATTAATTGACTGCGAACCGATCATAAAAAGATGATCATGCCACCACAGAGATTTCCACAGGCCATGCGCGCCCAGAGAGATTTTCAATGCAACGCCTCCCCCTTTGGGAAGTTCAACAATGAACCCACTCGCCCGCTCCGTCTTCAGATGTCCAGTGCTCAAGAGATTAAGTTCAAGAGTTCACTTTGCCCTTTCCGAACATTCCCAGTTTCCGAGGAGCTCCGGGTTCTGTTGGTTTAAAGCTGGATAAAATATTTACTAAGTAGTCTGGTAGTGTGACCTTGTTTAAAGAATACATTTTTCCACTCAATATGTTGGGTTTGATTTTATATTATTTGTGCTGGCGGTAAAGTGATTTTTGTATTGCCTGCTGGCATACGCGAGAGTTAATACCAGCACAAAGTATTTTTCTATTGAAAACAAAAAAATGTTTGCATTGACACTCAGACCTTGGACCATGGCACTTCTGGGACATATATTCATGCGTTAAAAACATGATCAGCAATTCTTAAAATATTTGGGAGGCTTCTGCTGTATGTGACTGGCCCTCCTTACGTCACAGTTAACCATCCTCTACTCCCCATCACTCCCATTGTTCATCTCAACAGAACTAAGCCCTAAAAGGGAAGCAAAACCAAGTTGAAACGCACTTTTTTTAATCTTTGAAGGTAGCTGGTGTTAAATTATGACTGCTATTTCCAGATCTGCCAATCAACCTCGTTGCCGCACTTGCACTTTTTTATCCACACATTCCCTGTAGCTTCAACACCATATAGGGTGGCACCATGCCACCATGCATGGTGGTGCAGCGGTAGAGTTGCTGCCTTACAGCGCTTAAACCTGGATTGGATCCCGACTGCGGGCGCTGTCTGTACAGAGTTTGTACGTTCTCCCCGTGACCACGTGGGTTTTCTCCGAGATCTTCGGTACGCAGATTTGTGTAGTTTAAAAATACAGCGCAGAAAGTCCCTTCGGCCAACTGAGTCCATGCCAACCAGCGATCCCCGCACACTAACACTATCCTACACGCACTAGGGACAATTTTACATTTATACCAAGCCAATTAACCTAAAAACCTGTATGTCCTTGGAGTGTGTGTGGGGGGGGGGGGGGGGGGAGAAACCGAAGATCTCGGAGAAAACCAAAGCAGGTCACAGGGAGAACGTACAAACTCCGTACAGACAACCAGGAGTTGTCGAGGATCAAACCCGGGTTTCTGGCGCTGGAAGGCAGCAAATCTACTGCTGCGCTGCCGTGACGTCCATGTAGAGAATTTGCCTGGATTGCATGCAAAACAATGTATCTTACTGTATCTTGGAATATGCCACAATAAAAAAACATATCAATACCAATTAAACCCAATTTACCAAGAAAGCTAGCATTTGCAATTTAATTCAATGTTTGTATTACAACATATTTTGAATCATAATATTTCAGAGACAAATGAATAAACTGAGATTCATGGCTGATAACCTGTTGAGAAAACAGTGCTGCACTGTTCTGTGCATCACATTTCGCTTTTGGGGCAAGAATTTGGTTCACTGTTGGAGTCTGTTTAGTTTAGTCAGTGATACAGAGCGGAAACAGGCCCTTCGGCCCACCGAGCCCGTGCAGACCACAGGTCCCCACACACTTGCACTATCCTACACACACTAGGGACAATTTACTGATGTATTATTTCATTTCTAATACGGATGATCTGGGAAAGTCACCTATAATAATTGACCTATCACCTTCCATTGGCCCTCTTGATTTTATATAGCTCCATAAGTTTGTCCCTTATCCCCCCTGCACTGCTGGAAAAATGTCCCATCTTATTCAGCCTCTCTTTATAACTCAAGCCCTCCATTTTCAGATCCTTGTGAATCTAGATGAAGATGTCTCAACAGTAGAATATCTCTAAGTAGTTGTTGAAGTTAATGTTTGCCTTAATGGGTCAGAAGAGGGCAGCACGGTGGCACAGCAGTAGAGCTGCAGCCTTATATCGCTAGAGGCCCAGCTTCAATCCTAACTATGGGTGCTGCCTGTATGGAGTTTATACGTTCTCCTTGTGACCACATGGGTTTCCTCCGGGTGCTCCGGTTTCCTCCCACACTCTGAAGATGCACGGGTTTGTAGGTTAATTGGCTTTGGTAAAATTGTAAATTGTCCCTAATGTGTAGGACTAGGTTAGTGGATGGGGAGATTGCTGGTCGGCGTGTATTCGGTGGGACAAAGGGCTTGTTTCCATGCTGTATCTCTAAAGTCCAAAGTAAAGTCTAAAGAGGGGAATCTAAAACCAGAGGACGGCTGCCCTGCCAGCAGCGTGTTAATCATTTCAACTTTTTTTGTTTTTTTTTAGTATGTCTAAATGTGTTTTTTACCAAGTTATTGTAGGTTTATGATGGATGGGAAATATGTAACAGGAATCTGATGGATAACATTTTCACACAAAAAGGTGGTGAGTGTATGGAACAAGCTGCCAGAGGAAGTTGAGGCAAGGACTATCCAAACATTTAAGAAACAGTTAGCCTTAAGACAAACAGGTACATGGATAGGACAGGTTTGGAGGGATATGGACCAAATGCTGGCAGGTGGGATTAGTGTAGCTGGGACATGTTGGCCAATGTGGGCAAATTGTGCCAAAGGGCCTGTTTCCACATTGTATCACTCTATGACTCTATAACTAAGTTATGAGCTAGAGAAGCCAGTTCCTAAACCAATTTGCAAATCTCCTCATATCCAAATACATGAAGGAATGAAGGAAGGGAGGTGAGACTCTTATGACTTTCATTCTGACTCGTAGTCTAAGATTGAGTTTGGTCAGGATGAGATTTCGACTCCTTTCCTTTTTAAATCGGTTGAGTTATTTTCCCTAAAGTGCGGCCATCTCACCATCTCGCTGACCAAGTCCTTCATTTGTTTAAAATCTACCGGGGTGGGCAGATTGGGCCGAAAGGCCTGTTTCCACGTTGTATCTCCATGTCTCCAGAACTTCAAAGTAGCTCAACCCAACCAATTGAGAAAACATTTAATCAGTTTGTCAAATACAAACCTTTTAAGATAAATAGCCTTGAGGATTTGAAGGAGCTATTCCCAGAAATAACTTTCTGTCCAAAATCGACTCGAGTGTGCTAATGTGTGCAGACTTCAAGAGATGTCTTTGGTGGCTCCGTATTAACAACAATGGCCAATGTTAAGTTGCTTTGACTTTCATTCACTACCCTTCTATCCAGTCCAAGCCATGTTCCACTGCTTACTTGTTTATTGATCAATTTATTTACGTGTTATTTCCCCAGTAACATGTCCGTACATTATCAATATTTTTAACTGCTCACTTCCACCCCCACAATTTTGAAATTCAAAATAAATTAATTCCTAGATGCATTGGTACTTCCACAGAACTTTAAAGATTTGCCCTTGGAAGACGTGGAACTAATTACTATTTCCTCATCATCCCCCAGACATCTTTAGAAAACACAATTTACATAAAAGCAAGACAAAAATACCATATAGGCCAGAAACTGGAACTAAAAGAGAAAGTGGAAACACAAGAAACTGCCGAAGCTGGTTTACAAAAAAAGACACAAAATGCTGGAGTTTAACTCACTGGGTCAGGCAGCAACTCTGGAGGACATGATTAGATCATGATAGGTGGCGTTTCTGGTCGAATGATGTTATTTCGAGTTGGGACCTTTCTTCAGACTGGTTTAGAAGATGTTTCGGATTGGGCCCCTTCTTCAGACTTCTTTAGAATCAGGTTCGATCCTCACTATGGGTGTTATCTGTACGGTGTTTGTACGTTCTCCCTGTGACTGCGTGGGTTTTCTCCGGGTGCTCCACTTTCCACCCACACTCCAGAGACGTACAGGTTTGTTGGTGAATTGGGCTTTGGTAAAATTATAAATCGTCCCTAGTGTGTGTAGGATGATGCTAGTACTGGGTGATCGCTGGTCAGCACGGCCTCAGTGGGCCAAAGGGCCGGTTTCTGCCTAAAGTGTAAAGTGTAAAATCGAAACATTAGACGTTAAGGCGTAATGGTTATGATGTTCTTTAATGCGCCATGTAATAATGGTACTGTACAGGAGCTGTAGTCTGTGATGCATTAAACAGTCTGGATCAAGAGTTAACTGAAAACAGAACTCAGGCTTGCTGACTCTTTCTAAGAAAATAGCAGGTCGTGCCAGCCAGGCATGTTGACGGCTGACTCACTCTAGATGGTGGGTAACTTATTCTGGCAAACAACTTCTGTCACTTCCTGACCCTTAGTAATTAAAGTATAAAGAAAGCATTTGGATTTAGCTTTTATTAACTGAACGAGGCTGGTTCTCTGGATGCTTTCAAGAGAGAGTTAGATAGAGTTCTTAAAGATAGCGGAGTCAAGAGATATGGGGAGAAGGCAGGAACGGGTTACTGATTGTGGATGATCAACCATGATCACATTGAATGGCGGCGCTGGCTTGAAGGGCAGAATGGCCAACTCCTGCACCTATTGTCTATTGTCTATTGAACTTTTATTTATTATTAAGTGACCTGTAAAATTATTCTTGTATAGTAAGGAACTGCAGGTGCTGGTTTACATAGAAGAGAGATAGGTATAGAGAGATATGGGCAGGCAGGTGGGACTAGTGTAGATGGGACATGTTGGTGGGTGTGGGAATTGGGCTGAAGGGGCTGTTTCCATGCTGTATCAATCTCTATCTCCCACATGCCCACTTCCTCCCCTCTGATATACCTACCATCCACTACAGGAAGGGTAGTTTACAATTGATCTACTGACTAGCATATCTATACATCGGAGGTAAGAGGAGCAAATGAAGGGAACACAACATGCAAACTCCACTGAGACAGCGCCAAAGATCAGCATTGAAACCGGGTCGCTAGAGTTGTGAGAGGGAGGCACTACCTGCTGCACCACACAGTTATGTTTTGTTTTGTTCCAATTTTGTTTTGTTTCAATTTTTACATTCCCAACGATCGATGTTTTAAATTAGCGGCAGATTTTCTTATCTTGATATTTCCTCCCTCTCTACTTCCAAAGCAGGCTGCTTTCATTACTTGTTTGAATAAGTCAGACAACCGAACGTCAAACAGTACCAGATTTGGTCCCGTTTATGCTGTGTCCAAGAGCATGAAATGTGTTGCTTTAAATTCAAAGTTTAAAATAATAAGGAACTGACTTCCTGCAGCCATTTCACGAAACGATGTTGCCTGTTATTTTGCTTCACATTACGACATATACATAATAGATTTATATGCCTTAAGACAAATATACATAATTTGACATGTTTTGAATTGAACCAAAGTGAAACACACTGGGAAGCAATCACAGCTGGAGAGAGGATCTACTGTGAAATGACAGTATAAATAAAGGCAGGTCAGAACAAATCCAATTTGAAATGGATTATCCACTTTATCTCAAGGATGAAGTTAGTCGATGGAAAGTGACACCAGAATACAAAATGAATTCTGCCCATGTTACTAACACTTCACTCTCGGCTAATGGCATCTTATAGCTCCCACAAGTATTCAACAAAATAGGGGAAAAATTTCCCCATTCTGAATTTAAATTGTCCCCCAGGTATAGTGAAAGACGCTCTGACTGGAAATTCTATGATTTAACTTGTGTTGTGTCTGGGTTTAAAGAAACACTGGTTGTGCAGAACATACGGCTCACTCCTAATAGCTATGTCTGGTTTACTGAAAAACCCTTCAATGAGGTAAATATTTGAACAATTACAGGTTTTAAGAACACTACCGCTGGCCAGGGTTAGGTGATGCTTGAATCTGCTTTGTTCTTTCCGTTTCTAAGCAATTCATGGAATCTTGCGGCATGTAACTTGGTGTAGGCCACTTCCAACTGGACTTTAATTTAGGTTGCATTTGCGTGCAACTTAGATAATAATAATAATAATAATGGATGGGATTTATATAGCGCCTTTCTAATACTCAAGGCGCTTTACATCGCATTATTCATTCACTCCTCAGTCACACTCGGTGGTGGTAAGCTACTTCTGTAGCCACAGCTGCCCTGGGGCAGACTGACGGAAGCGTGGCTGCCAATCTGCGCCTACGGCCCCTCCGACCACCACCAATCACTCACACACATTCACACACATTCACACACAGGCAAAGGTGGGTGAAGTGTCTTGCCCAAGGACACAACGACAGTATGCACTCCAAGCGGGATTCGAACCGGCTACCTTCCGGTTGCCAGCCGAACACTTAACCCATTGTGCCATCTGTAGATGGAGCGTAGATAGACACACAAAGTAGATAGAGTAACAGGCAGCATCTCTGGAGAGGAGGAATGGGAGAAGTTTTCGGCCGAGACCCTTCTTCAGACAGAGAGTCAGGGTAAAGGGAAACGAGAGATATAGACAGTGATGGAGAGAGATATAGAACAAATGAATGAAAGATTTGCCAAAAAGTAATAATGATAAAGGAAACAGGCCATTGTTGGCTGTTTGCTAGGTGAGAACGGGAACCTGGCGCGACTTGGGTGGGGGAGGGATGGAGGGAGAGGGAGAGCAGGGGTTATTTGAAGTAAGAGAAATCAATATTCATAACCCTGGGTTGAAAGCTACCGAAACAAAAGATGAGATGCCGGAATCCGGAGCACACGGAGAAACCCCGCGCGGTCACAGGGAGAATGTGCAAACTCTGTACAGACAGCAGCCCTAGTCAGGATCAAACCCAGGTGTCTGGCGCTGTAAGGCAGCAACTCCACCGCTACGCCACCGTGCTGCCCCTTGTGCCAGCGCAGTCCCAACCCACATGAAGATCAATTTTAAATGACATTTGTGAGATTTATCTCAACAATAAAACGTGCACTGAAAAATAGCAAAGTAAGAATGTGATATAGATGATTAACCTTGTTGACTGAGGATAAAGATCTGAGGTGAAAGGTTAACTGAGACTGAGAGCGTAGGTCTTCCCATGAAGAAGGTTATTTGCAAAGATGGTTGCAGATACGAGTGCAGAAATTCTTCACCACAGAATTGCACCAGGCACTAAACACACATCATTCAACCAGAGATCACTTTTCTGCATTCCACTCACACAGATCCAGTGTTGATCTAAATGGGAGGACATTACTAGTTTAGTTTAGTTTAGTTTAGATAGACACAAAAAGCTGGAGTAACTCAGTGGGACAGGCAGCATCTCTGGAGAGAAGGAATGGGTGATGTTTCAGGTTGAGACCCTTATTCAGTTTAGTTTAGTTTAGAACCACAGCACGGAAACAGGCCCTTCCGCCCACTGAGTCCGCAGTGACCAGCAATCCCCGCGCGTCAACACCACCCTACGCGCACTAGGGACAATTTGTTTTACATTTACACCAAGCCAATTAACCTGCAAACCTGTATGCCTTTGGAGTGTGCGAGGAAACCTTTGTGCGTTTGAGGCAGCAGAGGTTATGTAACGGCCTCCAGGCGCTGTCGCCAGTTCAATGTGCTGTTGTCGAGGGGCCGTGAGGTCTACCCCTCCACCAGGGGGGCGGAGGACAGCGCAGTCGAAAATGACGTGCTGCTGCGCTGTTTGCTGGTCTGCTCCACTGATGAACGCAGCCCCCAACCACGGAGCCGGTTCAGGAAACCGAAGATCTTGGAGAAAACCCACGCAGGTCATGGGGAGAACGAACAAACTCCGTACAGACAAGTACCGGCAGTCAGGATCGAACCAGGGTCTCTGGCGCAGCAAGGCAGTAGCTCTACCGCTATGGTCCTGTGCCACTAATGTATATACAATTCAACAAATCTAGCACAATCAAACCCATCCAACAGTAACCTAGATTCTCATGGAGTGCATAGGATGCAGAACAGTACATCGCAACCAAAGGTGTGGGTGGGTTAAGGCCCTCGCTGTGGAAACTATTAACATTGTCGTCATCCATTATATCCAAAGCTCACACTTTCTAAGGTTCGAGCCGAGTGTTGCTTTACAGGCATGATAGAAGCCAGTCTCGCATAAAGCCTTTATTTTCTCTGCAAACAACATACTTTATGCTTCGACACGGTCTTTGTTTTATTCTGACAGATTAATGAGGAATCAGATATTTTCCTTCAGATCAACAGGAGACCTCAAGTCAGTGAATATTGCGGAAATGAAAACCAA
Organism: Amblyraja radiata; assembly: GCF_010909765.2. Taxonomy (NCBI): domain Eukaryota; kingdom Metazoa; phylum Chordata; class Chondrichthyes; order Rajiformes; family Rajidae; genus Amblyraja; species Amblyraja radiata. The sequence goes on along the minus strand of NC_045981.1, from coordinate 14,437,991 downwards.
CCCGGTGGTACCGCCACCCACCGTAACGCGAGGGTGAAACCCGACCTGTACAGCACAAGCAGGAGAATACTGTACCAGCATCAAACCTCTGCACAGTAACAAATTCCTCGCTTCTCACAGTTACTTTGTGGCTGTTTTAGCATCGTAGGATAGTGTGGGCATTTGGCGGCGCTGTGGCAGAGTTGCCGCCTTGCCGCGCTTACAGCGCCAGAAACCCGGGTTCGGTCCCGACTGCTGGGGCTTGTGTGTACGGAGTTTGTGCGTTCTCACCGTGACCCGCCTGCTGTTTTCTCTGAGATCTTCGGTTTCCACCCACACTCCAAAGACGCTAATTGGCTCGGTATAAATGTACATTGTCCCTTAGTGTGTGTAGGCTAGCGTTAATGTTCGGGGATCGCAGGCCGGTGTGGACTCGGTGGGCCGAAGGGCCCATTTCCTCGTTGTGTCTCTAAACTAAACTAAACATATATAAAGTGTAGGAAGGAACTGCAGATGTTGGTTTAAATCGAAGGTAGACACAAAAAGCTGGAGTAACTCAGCGGGACAGGCAGCTTTATTCTTCAGACTCTTCAGACGAGGTCTCTTCAGACGAGGTCTTCTGCAGATGAGGTCTTGGCCCGAAACGTCACCCATTGCACCTCTCTTGAGATGCTGCCTGTCCTGCTGAGTTACTCCAGCATTTTGAGTCTACCTTCAATTTAAACATATATAAAGGCAGTTGAACCCAAACAAAGGGTGGTGGTTGTATGGAACGAGCTGCCGGAAGAGGTACTGTAGTTGAGACAGGCACTATCACAATGCTTAAGAAGCAATTAGACAGGTCTATGGATAGGACAGGTTTGGAGAGGTATGGGCCAAATGCAGGCAGGTGGGACTAGTGTAGATGGGACATGTTGGACAGTGTGGGCAAGTTGGAACGGAGGGCCTGTTTCCACACTGTGTGACTACGCCTCGCTAACTCTAAATCAAGAAAGAGCTATCCAACCTAATTCCACTTCTAGCCCTAGGCCCATGGTTTTTTCCAAGTCATTTTGTTCTCCAAATACACCACTTGTCACACCTTGTACATGATGACGGTTTCTGACTCTGTCAACCTTCCAGGCAGTGAGATCTAAATCCCTTTCACCTGCAGGGAGAAAAACGTTTTTCCTCAACTTTACACTCATATCTTTCCCAATTAATTTGAATCTGATGTCCGTTGGTTTCTGAAAAATCAGCGATACAAAGCAAGCCCTTTCAATTTAAGTGTAGGAAGAAACTGCAGATGCTGGTTTTCACTGAAAGTTGGCACAAAATGCTGGAGTGACTCAGCCCACAGGGAGCAACTCTGGAGAGAAGGAATGGGTGATGTTTCGGGTCGAGACCCTTCTTCACCTGACTCTCAGTCTGAAGAAGGGTCTCGACCCAGAAACATCACCTATTTCTTTTCTCCAGAGATGCTGCCTGATTGGCCCTTCGAATTTATGTTCTTCAAGTCCATTAAACTTAAAGAACTGTTTAAGTTTTATACTTCTAGACATTGGGTCTATACGACGTTTCCTCACTGATAACATTTTCAACTTCTCAATTTATGAAGCAAATCCTCACAAAACTCCTCTACATCCTGTAGTGGAGACAATATTCATAAGATATTAATCAGTTTACATTATCCTTTAAATGTAAAATCCCCATTATATTAAAATTAAAAAAGTTATTTTCTGATTAAGTTTCCATATTTCTTCAACTGCTGTGATATTAGTTCCTAATATGTTTGCCCATCCAAGATTTCTTCTGCAGATATTCGTGTCTGCTGTCAGCTGAGCAATGCTTACAGTATATCAGTGGGGGTTTAATTGCAATTTCAAACTACCAAACCATTTAGAGTCATAGAGTGATATAACATGCAAACAGGTCTTTCGACCCAACTTGCCCACACCAGCCAACACGGCCAGCTACACTAGTCCCACCTGCCTGCCCAAGTTTGCCCCATATCCTCCCAAACCTGTCCTATCATCTTCAGGGACAATAGACAATAGACAATAGGTGCAGGAGTAGGCCATTTGGCCCTTCGAGCCAGCACCGCCATTCAATGTGATCATGGCTGATCATCCCCAATCAGTACCCCGTTCCTGCCTTCTCCCCATAGCCCCTGACTGCACTATTTTTAAGAGCCCTCTCTAGCTCTCTCTTGAAACCATCCAGAGAACCTGCCTCCACTGCCCTCTGAGGCAGATAATTCCATAGACTCACCACTCTCAATGAGAAAAAGTGTTTCCTCGTCTCCGTTCTAAATAGCTTACTCCTTATTCTTAAACTGTGGCCCCTGGTAAAGTTGAGAAAAACGTTTTTCCTCAACTTTACACTCATATCTTTCCCAATTAATTTCCCAATTACCTGTCTAATTGTTTCTGAAATGTTGGCATAGTCCCAGCCTCAACTACCTCCTCAGGCAGCTTGTTCCATACACTCACCACCCTTTGTGTGAAAAAGCTACCCATCAGATTCCTATTCAATCTTATTCCCTTCTTAAACCTATGACCTCTTGTCCTCGATTCACCTACTCTGGGTGAAAGTCTCCGTGCATCTACCCGATCTATTCCTCTCGTGAATGTATACACCTCTAGAAGAACATCCCTCATCCATCCAAGGAATAGAGACCCAATCTACTCAACCTCTCCCTACAGCTCAGACCCTCTAGTCCTGGCAACATCATTAATTCCTGGTTAATTTACTCCATTTATCTCTTTCAGCTGCTTACAGAGTTGCCGCTATAATCACAGATACTTCCTATTGATCCATGAAGTAACTGACAGCTAAAGATACACTGTCTTAAACTGACTTCAACCATATAGTCTTGACATATAGTCTTGATTCTGGACATGTAAAGGCTTGGCCTGGAGATGGGATTAATGAATGTCTCTCAACGAACCACTTACTATGTCACTTTAATAAGCAGAGACACTTAAATCTTTTAACACTTGTGTAAATCAATGCGATAAATATATTAATCAGAATTTTAATTTCTTTATCTTTTAATATTTAGTTTAGTTTAGTTTGGTTTAGAAACTGGCCCTTCGGCCCACCAAGCCCGCGCCGACCAACGACCCCCGCACATTAACTCCATCCTGCTCACACTGAGGACAATTTACATTAATACCAAGCCAATTAACTGACAAACCTGTACGTCTTTGGAGTGTGGGAGGAAACCGAAGATCGTGGAGAAAACCCACGCAGCTCACTGGGACATACAAACCCCGTACAGACAAGCACCCGTAGTCGGGATCGAACGCGGTCTCTGACGCTGAAAGCGCTGTAAGACAGCAACTCTCCCGCTATGCCACTGTGCCGCCCATGTGCTGTGAAGTATTGATGCCTCAACAAGTTGGTTAATCAACTGCTCCTTATATCAAAAGTAATATGTTCACCAAAGTTATTCCAAAATGGAAATTAAAATTTGGTGCTTTCTATCTGTACTTTTGAAATATGGTGTCATGATTATATGGGTGTCAGTGGTTATGGGGAGAAGGCAGGAGAATGGGGTTAAGATGGAAAGATAGATCAGTCATGATTGAATGGCGGAGTAGATTTGATGTGGCGAAATGCCTAATTCTGCTCTTATCACATACAAACATACTGTATGAACCTAGTTACACATAGGTTATGTACTTATGTGTTTCATAGAGCAACAAGCTTCAAGAAATAATTGTCACAAATCTGTTTAGATATCAAGCACAGTGTCTATAAATTATGTAGCTTGGGGGATACTTAGAAAGCATCTGGAACAGGTCAATTTGCAGAGGTCAGCTTTTGTAAGGGGAATAATAACCTAGGAGATACCAATGATAAAGTAGTCCTATTAAACGCATGCATCTGTCATACTCACAGATACTGTTCCTGTCACTGGTGGTAATTAATATTTATCTCTGGAGTTCAATTTTATCGGTGCAGCGGTAGAGTTGCTGCCTTACAGCGCTCGCAGCGCCCGAGACCCGGTTCGATCCCGACCATGGGTGCTTGCCTGTGCGGAGTTTGTACGTTCTCCCCGTGACCTGCGTGGGTTTTTTCCGAGATCTCTGGTTTCCTCCCACACTCCAAAGACGTACAGGTTTGTAGGTTAATTGGCTTGGCATAAGTGCAAAGTGTCCCTAGCGTGTGTTGGATGGTGGTAATGAGCGGGTATCGCTGGTCGGCGCGGACTCGGTGGACCGAAGGGCCTGTTTCCATGCTGTATCTCCTATCTAAACTAAGCTAAACTAAACTGCTTGTTCGGATCTTTGGCCATCAGTTTATGTACAGGGAAACCTTTGTTTTCGGAGCGCGGAGAGCAGCTGCAATGCGAATGAAGTTAAAAAATGGCAGATTTACGCCAAGAATGGGGGAGGTTGTGTGTGTGTGTGTGTGTTGAGTTCAAGTGTTATCAATGTGGTATTCATGTGTGTGCTTGAAGGTTCTGCTAATTCGCAAAGCTACTCCCCTATTGTGTGGGAGCTGGATGTTCCCAGCTTCCTGCTCAGCTGTATTTTTAAGTGTGTCGACTTGTAAAGAGCAACCACTGAACAATCTCCAAGTGATAAATTGCCAAGCTTTCTGCCGCAGGTTTTGCATTCCAATTTATCTTATTAGATGTGCACTCCGCAGAAAAATAATCCTTGCGACTGAAATGTTGCATAACTAGACAAGAGAGCAAACTTTGAATGCCACAAAATGTATTGTTAATGATGTATAATGTGATACTATATATGACATTACATGAGCAAAATTAGACCATTCGGCCCATCGAGTCCTCTCCGTCATTAGATCATGGGTGATATATTTTTCCCTCTCAACCCCATTCATAAGATCATAAGTTCATAAGAAGCAGAATATTGCCATTCGAGTCATCGAGTCTACACCACAACTCAAACACGGCCGATCTATCTCTCCATCCTAACCCCATTCACTTGCCTTTTCCCCATTGCTGACCAATGATCAACCGCACACTAGTTCTAGTCCTACACACTGGGGACAATTTATAACATTTATAACACCCGGAGAAAATCCACGCCGTCACAGGGAGAACGTATTAACTCCATACAGACAGCACCCGTGACCAGGATCGAACCGGGGTCTCTGGCTCTGTAAGGCAGCAACTCTACCGCTGTGCCACCTTGCTGCTCTATCTCTATGTGATTCCACTGGACTCGGGAAGCATATCTCACTTGCACTCACTGCTGAGTTCACACACTTAATTGATTCATATCTGGAGCCCAAGTGTCCTTACAAAAACATCCAGGACCAGTTCGGCAAGATCCTGCATTAAGGCAGGGCTTTTCCCAACACAATCCCGGTGTACGGGTGGCCCAGAGAAGACTCCGCCCACAACACTGCTGAGAAATCGTTTGAGCAACAGCAAAGCCATTCCCTTCCTAGCTCTGTCAAAGCTGTCAGGTTTTATGAATGCTAATATATGTCGCTGACTTTCAGACTCGTTGAAAAACTACCACGAATCCAGTGTGTAAATATAGAAGCATAGAAAATAGAAAATAGGTGCACGAGTAGGCCATTCGGCCCTTCGAGCCAGCACTGCCATTCACTATGATCATGGCTGATCATCAAAAATCAGTACCCCGTTCCTGCTTTCTCCCCATATCCCTTGATTCCTTGTGTGAGAAAAACTGCAGATACTGGTTGAAATCGAAGGTAGACACAAAATGCTGGAGTAACTCAGCGGATCAGGCAGCATCTCTGGAGAGAAGGAATGGGTGATGTTTCGGGTAGAGACCCTTCTTCAGTCTGAAGAAACGTCACCCATTCCTTCTCTGCAGAGATGCTGCCTGACCCGCTGAGTTACTCCGGCACTTTGTGTCTATCTTCGGGATAAACCAGCGTCTGCAGTTCCCATCTACACATTTTGAGTGGATTCTTTACTAGGTGTAAACTAGCATGGTAGAATACATGGTGCTGGAGTACCTCAGCAGGACATGGACATGGACCAGCTTAGGAGGCAACGTTTCAGGTTGGAAATGGAAGAGGAATATTAATCCAAAATGTTGCCTGCCCATCTTTCAGAGATGATAGTTGACCCATTAAAACAAGTGAGACAATTAGTAAAGACTAAATGGCAGGACCCAGCGGTATGAATATTGATTTCTCTAACTTCAAGTAACCCTTACAGCTGCTCCTCGACCTACGATAAACCCATCGTAAATCGAAAATATCGCAAGTCTAAAACGCATTTAATACATTGCGATCATGTGCCCGAAAGTGATGTGCAGCTCGCTGCCATGACCGAGCGTTTGCCGATCGTAAAGTCGAAATATCGTAAGTCGAAGCATCGCAAATCGGAGAGTAGCTGTACATCCTTTCTCGCTCCGTCCCTCCCCCACCCTAGTCATCGTATTGTCCTGCTTAGTTTCACTGCTTGTATCCTTCATTATCACCTTCTCCACAGCCAGCAATGGACCATTGTGGGCTCCACCTTTCCTTGATTTTTTTAGTTGCCGGCTATGATTTGTCCTTTTTCATTCATTTGTTTCTTTGTACCTTTTCACACCTCTCGTTTCCCTCTCCCCCGACTCTCAGTCTGATGAAGGGTCTCGACCTAAATCGTTACCTATCCCTTTTCTCCAGAGATGCTGCCTGACCCACTGAGCTACTCCAGCTTTTGATTGGCTATTTAATCGGGTGGCGCAGCGGTAGAGTTGCTGTCTTACGGCGCTAGAGACCCGGGTTCGATCCTGACTATGAGTTGCTGTCTGTACGGAGTTTGAACGTTCTCCACATGACCTGCGTGGGCTTTTCCCTGGGTGCTGCGGTTTCCTCCCACACTCCAAAGACGTGCAGGCTAAGTAGGTTAACTGGCTTCAGTAAAGATTGTAAATTAGCCCTAGTGTGCAGGATAGTACTAGTGCACGGGAATCTCTGGTGGGTGCGGACTCGGTGGGCCGAAGGGTCTGTTTCCGCGTTGTAACTCTAAACTAAAATGAAACATTTTTTAGTTTAGTTTAGAAATACAGCTCGGAAACAGGACCTTCGGCCCACCGCGTCTGCGCTGACCAGCTATCCTCGCGCACTAACACTGTCCTACACATTCTAGGGACAATTTATACTTATACCAAGCCAATTAACCTAAAACCAGAGGAAACAGAGCAACGGAGAAAACCAACTCGTTCGTAGGGAGAATGTACAAACTCTGTACAGACAGCACCTGTAGTCAGGATCGAACCCGGGTCTCTGTAAGTGCTGTATGGGCTGTACGGCAGCAACTCTACCTCCCCGACACCGTGCTGCTGCAGACTCACTGCTAACTCTAACTCTTAGCCCGAACTTATGTTGGGTCTGTTCCTGATCAAGGGGACTGTAACCCTTGATGCAACAATCAGTAGGCAGAGGGCACTAAATCTGGACACCTCAATGGTGACGGCAAGCTGAGTTCCTGCCCTGTTGGTCTACAGCAGAGCCTGAGACATGATATCATTGTCAGCAAACACTGGTGGGCCGTGATAACGAGCCCACTTCAGACACAGCGAATTCGAACACAAATACACTTTATCACTTCAGTGGGGCCATAATAAGCTTTCCCCATCTGTAAGGCCAGAAGAAATAGTGTTTTATCTTTATCTTCAAGTAAACATGCCTGAAATGTTATAATACTTGATGGTAACATAATTCACATTAAAAGTCCGATAGACCGAAGCATTCTTTCTGTTTGTTTTTTTTTTCTCTGAGGGTAAATTTATTCTTGCCTATCTTAATATATACTGGGTCCAAGCAAGCGTAATGTTAGGGTAGTATATAGCTCTCCATGTTAAGAGGTCCAAGATCTATTAAAAATAAAACTGTGTTTGGTTAGTAGCCCCATACCTTCTGCAACCGACCCGAAAAGTTAATACTGCTTGAAAGTCTCATTTTTTTGTTTGTATTGCCTTACTGCAGTCCATAATGAGCGGATTTGATGTTAGAATCAATAAAATAACTAAGTCCTGTGTTAACTTTTCGAGAAAACCAGACTATGCTTTCTGTAGAAATGTAGAAGTATCATTGAAAGGGTAAAGTTAAACAGTTAATTAATTTTCATTGCTTCTGTGCCATCTTTAGTTCAGTTTTGTTTAGAGATACAGCACGGATACAGGCCCTTTGGCCAACCAAGTCCACACCAACCAGTGATCCCCGCACACTAACACTATCCTACACACACTAGGGACAATTTACATTTATACCAAGCCAATTAACCTACAAATCTGTACGTCTTTGGAGTGTGGGAGAAAACCGAAGATCTGGGAGACAACCCACGTGGTCACGGGGAGAACGTACAAACTCCATACGCCCGTAGTCCGGATCAAACCCAGGTGCCTAGCGTTGTAAATGCTGTAAGGCAGCAACTCTACTGCTGCGCCAACATGCCGCCCTTTACAGTTAGACCCAGTTAACCCACTGAACCCAAGTTGGAACTGGTGGGGGGGCAGAGAGTTTTAATCAGAAACAGAGACTGGAATAAAGACCTCCTCTCTAACATAGATGCTGCTGCACCCGCTGAGTTTCTCCAGCAATTTTGTGTACCTTCGATCTTCCAGCATCTGCAGTTCCTTTTTGAACACTGGAATAAAGAGTTTGGCGTTTGGAAAGGTCCGGTAAAACTGGTGGGGCAAGAGTGAGTGAGGGAGGGGTCACCTGAAGAAAGTTGTGAAGAAAATGAAAAGCGACAGAGGAAATTAGCTTCAGGTTGGGCAAAGTGATATATTGGAAATAGGATAGAGTAGCAAGTTTATTATTTTCATATTATTATGTCAGGAAAAATAAACAAAATTAACGACAATAGTTCAACTTTCTGTGCAATAAACAGCAGCTACCCATTTGTGACAAGCCAGATTCAGCATAGTTTATGATCATATACACCAGGGTGCTATGAAATTCCTTCTTTACGTAAGGCTCACAGAGTAAATAGTGTTCATACGGTAATAATCAAAACAACAATATATATGATGAGTGAAAAGCAGCAGAATAGTGCAAGTTCGTAGTGCAATGTGAAATATTGCAGTCTTGAATGAATGAATGTACTAATGTACAGTGAAATTCTTTGTTTTGCATCTAATACACAAGTATGTAAAGAGTATGTCTGCATTAAGGCAATGATTGGTAAATGTTACAATATTAATAAATTAGTAAGATTATTCAACAAGCGGAGGATAAATATATACCTGCCTTAATTCAACTGAAGAGCTGATAGGGTGGCACGGTGGCGCAGCAGTAGAGTTGGTGTCATACAGCACCAGAGACCCGGGTTCGATCCCGACTACGGGAGCTTGTCTGTACGGAGTTTGTACGTTCTCCCCGTGACCTGCGTGGGTTTTCTCCGGGATCTCTGGTTTCCTCCCACACTCAAAAGACGGAGTGGTTTGTTGGCTTGGTACAAATATAAATTGTCCCTAGTGTGTGCAGGGTAATGTTAACATGCTGGGATCGCTGATCGGCGCAGACTCAGTGGGCCGAAGGGCCTGTTTCCGCGCTGTAACTCTGAACTAAAAAAAGAATGTCACACACAATTATGTTAAACCTGGTTGCAATGGAGACTGCTGAACATTATTATTGGGTGTGAAAGAGAAACAGGATGAAAATGTCAAACAAAATAAACATGCAGATGAAGTTAAACTCAGAGCATCACATTTATACTGATCTTTATAAATGCCCAAAGACTGACTGTGAATACTTTTTTTAAAGTTACACATTTTTTGTTTGCTAACTGTCCCTTTTCCAGGCATTGTACAGGATATTACTTTGGTTCATTTAAAAGATAAGGTTAAAAGGATCCTCCCTTAACCTTATCAAGGAATTAAGGTTCGATCCACGGGTGCTGTCTGCACGGAGTTTGTACACGCAGGTATGTAGATTAATTGTATTCGGTAAATTGTAAAAAAAAATTGTCCCTAGCTGTCAGGATAGTGTAAGTTTACTGGTTGACCGCTGGTCGACGTGGACTTGGTGGGCTGAAGGACCTGTTTCCACGCTGTAGCTCTAAAGTAGACAATAGACAATAGACAATAGGTGCAGGAGTAGGCCATTCGGCCCTTCTATTCACTGTGATCATGAACGGGGGACATTCAGTACCCCGTTCTTGCCGTCTCATCATATTTCCTTACTCCGCTATCTTTAAGAGCTCTATCTAACTCTCTCTAGAAAGCATCCAGAGAATTGGCCTCCACTGCCTTCTGAGTCAGAAAATTCCACAGATTCACAACTCTCTGGGTGAAAAAGTGTTTCCTCATCTCCGTTCTAAATGGCTTACCCCTTATTCTTAAACTGTGGCCCCTGGTTCTGGACTCCCCCAACATCGGGAACATGTTTCCTGCCTCTATGTTTCAATAAGATCCCCTCTCATGCTTCTAAATTCCTGAGTATACAAGCCCAGCCGCTCCATTCTATCAACATATGACAGTCCCGCCATCCTGGGAATTAACCTCGTGAACCTACGCTGCACTCCCTCAATAGCAAGAATGTCATTCCTCAAATTTGGAGACCAAAACTGCACACAATACTCCAGGTACGGTCTCACTAGGGCCCTGTACAATTGCAGAAGGACCTCTTTGCTCCTATGCTCAACTCCTCTTGTTATGAAGGTCAAAATGCCATTAGCTTTCTTCACTGCCTGCTGTACCTGCATGCTTGCTTTCAGTTAGTGATGAACAAGGACCCCCCCAGATCCCATTGTATTTCCCCTTTTCCCAACCTGACATTATTCAGATAATAATCTGCCTTCCTATTTTTGACACCAAAGTGGATAACCTCACATTTATCCACATTATGTAGATAACCTCATATTTATTCCCATTTATCCACAGTCTAAAGTAAAATCTAGTCTTTGGGCTGACCAGTGCATGCACTGTCGAACAACATTATATCCCAACATGCCGAATGATGAACATTGGGTCTTACATACTAAAAATCAGTTTTAAAAAGTAGATATTTAATGAGAATAGCATGGAGCAATAAACATTTATATCCTCCTTCAGTGCAGTTGAAACAAAAATAGAAAAATGCTTTCAACCCAAGAGTTATTGTTCCCAGGGTATTGGCGAAGTATTGTAATAACGATTATAGCGAATAGATCGGGAGCTCAATAACTATACAAACAAGATTAATCAGATAACGTGGAAAGGGAAGCCTAGTCACATCGAGCTGGAAACATTTTACATGGTTATCCCACAAATTAGCAAAGGAACAGTTTTATTTTTCACCTTCAAAGCACTACGCAAGAATGACCTTTTTTGTTTTCCTTCACACATTCAGGTATGAAGTTATTAATTAAACAACTCCAGGGGAGTCCCTAAACCATGCTGAGCTTTTGAAGTTCTGTTCTGGACACAAAAAGATAATTTATTAAATTACACGCAGATGGGTTGAGATTGAATTAAAGTGCTCAGTGAAATTCTTTAACCCAATTCCCCAATATTGGCATTAAATGACTTAAGCCATTGTACAAAGGAAATATTTCTCCGATATTTAGTATCAAATCAAGGATTATAGAATTAATTTGCCAACCTTTGACAAAATTGTAAATTAAAATCAACTCGTTAAATTAATCTCCATGGGAGATTATTTCCTTTAGATGCATCTTGCAGTAAATGTCAGGTGTGCTTTGACATATTCCATGTGTTTAAGTGAAATCACTTTCTGCACCATGCTGTTTTCTTCACTATCTTGACGAATTTCAGGCTCTGGTGAAAATGTAAGTGGCTCCAGTCTGGACTAGCTCTAATTTTCGATGGATGGTTAAGAAGTAAGATTTAGTGTTCAGCTCCATTGACACAAGGTGTGCTAGATCATTATCAATGCACGGCCTTCTTTCTCCATGTGGAAGGTGGCATGGTGGTGTGGCGGTAGAGCTACTACCTGGAGACCCAGGTTCGATCCTGACTACGGATGCTGTCTGTACGGAATTTGCACGTTCTCCCTGGTGACCTGCGTGGGTTTTCTCCGAGATCTTCGATTTCTTCCCACACTCCAAAGACATACAGGTTTGTAGTTTAATTGGCTTGATGTAAATGTAAAAAATTGTCCCTAGTGTGTGTAGGATAGTGTTAATGTGCGGGGATCGCTGGTCGGTGTGGACTCGGTGGGCCAAAGGACTCGTTTCCATGCTGTATCCCTAAACTAAACTAAATTACGATGAACTCATCTAAAATATTAGCACTACAATTGGCAGCATAGTCTATGGTACCCAGCGCAAATCAATTTTATTAATAAATGTAAAATAGTGCAAACTATTACAGGTTTTCTGGCACCCTTGGTTCCAGAGCCTTGCTGGATTATCCATTTTGCCAGACCAACAGAGCTCAGGTGATCTTCTTCTTCTTGTGAATGAAACATAAATACACCAAAGGAATAGTTAGATCGCAAGCCGGGTGTTGAACAGCCTGGTTGTTGTCTCTGTTGGCATCAATGTCTGCCAGGCCCTGAGCTCCATTTGGTGGGTGGTAGAGCGGGCACTCAGAGATGACATGGTTGGCAGTCTATTGTTCTGCTCTGCATTCACAGGCTGGGCTGTGGCGGAGCCCCCATCTCCACATGCTAATAATGCAATACACCTCCGACCCACTAATTTTACCCTTCCCGTTTCTCTAAAGCACTATGGACTACTAGAAACAAATTATGAATTAACAATTACCAAAGAAGTGAATAATTAACTTTTTCTCATGCACAGTAGAATCCCAAAGTACCTATTTTGCACAGTACAAGTCCACCACCGATTGTCCGGCAACTGATGGTCTGGCACATCCTTTAATCCGGACAAAATTACGAGAGCATTACATGTGGCGCACGTTCTTTCTGGACTTGTTAATGCTTCATTCATGAGCCCTCCATTATTCTAAAGGCATCTTCCAGGCATCTTTGCAAATGGGTAGGGAGGAACTGCAGATGCTGGTTTACACTGAAGACAGACACAAAAAGCTGGTGTAACTCAGCGGGTCAGGCAGCATCTCTGGAGAAAAGGAACAGGTGACATTTCGGGTCACGATCCTTCTTCAGACAGAGTCTGGGGAGAGGGAAACCAGAGGCATAAAAATGTACAGAACAAATCAGGGCCGTCACCGATGGCCAAGGAGCCCACAATGGTCCATTGTTGTTTTAGTTTTATTTAGTTTAGAGATACGGCGTAGAAATAGGCCCTTCGGCCCACCGAGTCCACTCCGACCAGCAATCCCTGCACACTAACACTATCCTGCGCACACTGGCGACAATTTACAATTATCCCAAGCCAATTAACCTACAAACATGTACGTCTTTGGAGTGTGGGAGGAAACCAGAGCACCCGGAGAAAACCCACGCTGGTCATGGATAGAATGATGGCTGTGGAGGAGGTGATAACGAAGGGATGTGAACAATGAAACTAGCAAGCCAAGTCGGGTGGAGTAGGGATGGAGAGAGAGGGAATGCATTGTTGTGCTGCATTCGTTAACCATCGCAGTCATGGTGATGAGCAAACTCTCCCAGTGCTTCTAGTGGCTAGTTCCACTATTTTCCCCAATTCCAGAGAAGGAATAGTGATATGATTCCAAAGCAGGATGATTGATGATTTAGTGGGGAAATCTGAGTCAGTGGCAATCCCTTATGCCTACAAACTATTAATAATAATAATAATAATAATAATAATAATAATAATAATAATAATAATAATAATAATAATAATAATAATAATAATAATAATAATAATAATAATAATAATAATAATAATAATTGCCGGTTTGTGAGGTGAAGTCAATGAATCGGTGACGTTTCGGGTCGAGAGAAGGGTATCAACCCGAAACGTCACCTATTCCTTCTCTCCAGAGACGCTGCCTGCCCCGTTGAGTTACTCCAGCTTTTTGTGCCTATCTTCGGTTTAAACCAAGTTCTGCAGTTCCTTCCTGCACATAAAGTCAATGAATGGTTAGTTTAGTTTAGAGATACAGACTGCAGAAATAAAATGTCTTCCCACGGCATTGGTGAGACCATGTCTGAATATTGTATGCAATTCGGGACCACTTTTCTAAAGAGAGATGCGTTTGCTTGCTATAGAGGCGAGGACAGCAAAGATTCCCAAGACTGTTTCCTGGGATGGTGGGACTGAAATATGAGGAGACTGTGAGTAGTTTCCGCCTCTATACAGGTCCACCACCGATTTTCCAGCAACTGGTTGGCCCTCCTTTAAACCTGACAAAATTATGAAAGCGCTCAGTTGAGGAAAGGATGTTTGTGGAGGCAAGGTTGTGCATCATTTATGGAAATAAGTGCCAACTTTTGCCCACCTCAATCATTATTCAGTGCTTTTAATGAAAATACAGTACCTCACTGAATGTTAGATGACAGTGGTAACAAATGCATGTGTCTGTTTGTGTAGAATCAAATGGGAGTTGCAGATTAATTGCACATGTTGGAAAACTGACTTGCATTTCCATCATATTTTGTGGTAACAAACTTGGGATGAAGCCATTTAAGTTTCACAGCATCGTAGCTGGGTTGCCCCGTGCATTTTGCAGCTGTTAAAAGAGACTTTGGGTTATTTTCACTTAAATCACCAGTAATGAAGAAATGCAATCGCGCTGACTGCGAATGTACCGGGCTAAATGGATGTCCTTTGGCATGGTGGTGACCTGCTTGATGTGGATGGTTCACAGGTTGATGTCCAGTGGCTCAGGGCTTTGCAGTACAGGCAGCACAAACACCAGGGTAGCAGTGTGCTACAGTTAGGGTTGCCAACTGTCCCGTATTAGCTGGGACATCCCGTATATTGGGCTAAATTGGATTGTCCCATATGGGGCTGCCCTTGTCCCGTATTTGACTGCTACTACTCGGGTCGAGGGGACTGTCGGGTCAGAGTGCCGCGTCCGGCCCCGCCTTCCCGTCCCGACGTAGTGCAGCCCATGGAGTGCAGCAGCAGCAGCAGCGCCTCGCCCGTGGCCCCGTCGGTCGGCAGCCCGGCCAGCTGTCCGACCTTCGGACCTCCTCCTTCTCATGGCCGATCATCGGTTCATGAGTTGGATGGGGGTGCTGGGCTTTGCGCATGACGTCACGCGGGCCTCCTCAACTGTCCCGCCGGCTGGGCTTTGTGTGCAGTCCAGTACCCGGGCCAACTCATCAATCACCCAGCCACGTCCGAATCGGTCAACAAATTGCCTTTGGGAATTTGTCCCTTATTTTGACCCTTTGTCCCTTATTTGGGAGTGAGAAAGTTGGCAACCCTACCTACAGTACATGTAGCAAATTATCTACTTGCCAATTTTACTTCAAAACTTCTCTCCATTCCAATGACTTAGCCTGACTTTGACCATAGTTATTCATTAACACTCACTTACGATATTACATTTTCTTGCTTTTACTTTTTCACGTGTAATGTATGTATGATTTATGTTGGTGTGCGTTTATCTGGGTCTAACTGCCTATGATCCTGCTGCAAACAAGATTTTATTTGCACCTGTACCTCGGCAATAAACTTGATTTAACTTAAATTAAATAACATTATCATCACATGGACTTCCAATGTTCGCAGAGAGGGTTTTACATTGTTTGTGAATTTATTGCGTGGACACAGATGAAGAGAAGAAGGTGATTGCAAATAAATAATTTGCGGTAATAAATAATTTTCAGCTAAGCCATACGTCTGTATTGAATGAAAATATTTAAATAAGAAATAACAAAACAATTGAAAGGTGATGTTACACTTCAAGATTTTGTGACAGAAAGAAATGTCGAAATGATTTAAGAACTTTCTAGAGTGTGCAATGTATTCAGAAATGTGCAATGCAATGCTAATTTTAGCTAATTTAGCGACACTAATAAACTAGTAGGCGTAACTACAAAACATGACTCATAACATGAGCCTCTAATCTACACTGAATAACAGATGAAAATTCAGAAAGTCAATCAAATATTCAGATGGTCCTGATAAATGGTCTTTTAATTATTTTAGTATTTTAGCGCTATTTAATGTCATTCACATTTCTGCATTTGACGGTTTCATTTGAAGGATTAAAACTTCAACTCTGCCAACGGCCAAGAGTGAACCGTTTGTAGAATGACCGGACATCACATTTGCATGGACGGATCGAAGTATACCTGAAAACTGCAGAGTAGCAGCCAATTTAGAAAGCTGTATCATTGCCACATTTCAACCGATGAGATTAAAAGATGCCGATGACTAATTGTTTCATGATCATAATCATCATAATCATATTTTATTATGTTTTGCAACATACGAGGAATTTGATTTGCCATACAGTCATACCAATAAAAAGCAACAGAACACACAAAATACATTTTAACATGAGCATCCACCACAGTGACTCCTCCGCATTCCTCACTGTGATGTAAGGCGAAAATAAAATGTTCAATCTCTTCCCTTCTTTGTCCTCCAGCGGTCGGGGGCCTCTAACCTTCCGTTGACGGGACGATCTTACTCCCGTAGCCTGCGGCGGGGGCCTTCCTTGTCGGGGTGATCAAGCTCCTGCATCGGCGGGGTGTGGGAATTTCAGCTCCCCCGCGCGGGGCGATGCTCCAATAACACAGTGTCCCACAGATGGTCAGAGAGGCACATGGACTGTGCGTGGTAAGACATCATGGGACGATGTCCTGAGTTTGAAACAACTCAGAAATAACCGAACCGACCATTAAATCTCAGTGTCATATTTAGGTTTTTAACGGGACTTTGACATTTGTGCCTTTAACATTTTATTTTGATTAAGTTGCGGCGTTATGACTAAATCATTGCCAAGGCTTTATTCCACTTTTCGGATACTAACGCTGGGTTAGGTTTATTTTAATAGAGAGGCAAACAGTGACACGATTCCAGTCCTATTGAGATTGAATAGCTCCACCGCCCATGACAGCATGTTTCAGGCACTCGCCACTCTGTGTAAAAACATTGTCCTCACACACCTCCATTCGACTTTCCCTCTCTCACCTTAAAGTCACAGTGGAACTTTGGCAGTTCCATCCTGGAAAAAATGGTTCCGACTGTCTATCCTAACTACCCCTCGTTATTCTATTTACTACGATGAGGTCTCCCTTCAGCCTCCGACGTTCCAGAGAAAACATCCAGGCATCATCAAATCAGTCATCCGCCGCCTAGCTGGGCCAGGTGGGGTCGAGCAGATCTCGGATGTGACCCATGGGGAGAGCCGCAGGTGCTGACAACTTTCCAGAAGATTGTGACCAGGGATAGACACAGAATGCTGGAGTAAATCAGCGGGACAGGCAGCATCTCTGGAGAGAAGGAATGGGTGACGTTTCAGGTCGAGACGTTTTCAAGAGAGAGTTAGATTTAGCTCCGAGGGCTGAGGGAATCGAGGGATATGGGGGGAAAGCCAGAACGGGAGACTGAATTTGGATGATCAGCCATGATCATATTGAATGGTGGTGCTGGCTCCTGCACCTATTTTCTATTTTTCTATGACCACGGATCCCCCGCACATAATGCTATCCTACACACTCTGGGGACAATTTACATTTATACCAAGCCAATTAGCCTGGAAACCTGGACGCCGTTGGAGTGTGGGAGGAAACCGAAGATCTCGGAGAAAACTCGGGAGAACGGACAAACTCCGTACAGACAAGAGCACCCGTAGTCAGGATCCAATCCGAGTCCCTGGTGCTGTAGGGCAGCAACTCTACCGTAGCGCCACCGTGCCACTGTATAAAATGCATAAAGTTAAACTGAGTTTCATTGACTACAATCAAAATGTAGGAAAGTATGAATATTTTACATAGCTGCGTTTTGTTCCTTTGTTTTATTTAACAGCTCGATTAAGTTATTTTAAAACCTGATATCCTCTCCTCGACCGTTCTATATTTGGTGATCTGCTTGCAGTAACATTCCAGCCCTCTATTGTGTTCGCACTTATTCATTTCCAGTGGGCAGTTACAAGCAAAAACAAATTAGCCAGATGATTAATGGATAACTGAAACAGCTCATGGATTGTCCCAAGGATGTCTTTCACAGTGTGCAATATGGTGCCTTTAGAATTGAATAACTATTTTATGTCAACATTCCAATCCCAAGGCCCACATTATTCAATGTTTACTATTCCAACCCTTTCTCGCTTGAATTAAATAACTTTTTAAAGAATTAATTCAAAACTCATAGGATAATGTTGGAAGGAATTTCTAATTGTGGTGTTGAAAGCTTGTTTTATTCTGCGCTGTTATAGTGTAGAATAACACACAAAGGCAGCTTTTTATTATGTTTGCATTGTGCGCGTTGCGAGACAGCGCGTACAACGTGGAACATCCATCTAGTCCAATAACAACAACTTGCATTTATGCCTTACCCTGAGCATATAGAAAATTCTTCCAAAGGTTTAAAACAGAAACAAAAAAGGAAATGAAAATATTTAGACGCCGAGCCAAGGATGAATGACGGGAAGTTTGGTCGTAATGGAAGAGTTTTTCAGGAGGGTGTCAATAGACAATAGACAATAGACAAAAGGTGCAGGATTAGGCCATTTGGCCCTTTGAGCCAGCACCACCATTCAATATGATCATGGCTGATCATCCACAATTAGTAACGCGATCCTGCTTTTTTCCCTTGAATCCGTTAGCCCTGAGAGCTTTCACTTTGTGTGAAGGTCTGTAAACGTTGTGGCATTAGGTGCAGCTGCACAAACGTGGCGGGGATGCTCCAATAACAACCCCGTTAAGCTCGAGAGCAGGAACACTGTTCTTGGAGAGAGTTGGTGACGGGGCACATCGGTAGCAATGCTCTGACGTTGTTGCTCTCTGACTCCAGAGAAGGCTGGTGGAAATGCAACAGATGAGATGGACAGGGAACTGGCTGATGGGATCAACAATGGCTCACTCAGCTGGTAGAGCTGACAGCACCCCATATTCCGCTTGGGCAGTTTACAACGGTGGCGTAACGGTAGACTTGCTGCCTTACAACAAATGCAGCGCCGGAGTTCCTGACTACAGGTGCTTGTCTGTACGGAGTTTGTACGTTCTTCCCGTGACCAGCATGGGTTTTCTCCGAGATCTTCGCTTTCCTCCCACTCTCCAAAGACGTACAGGTTTGTTGGTTAAATGGCTTGGTTATAAATCTAAATTGTGTGTAGGGTAGTGTTAAATGTGCGGGGATCGTTGGTCGGTATTCATTGTCGATCTTCAATAATCGCTGAACGGAATGGCCCGAGAGCAGACGGGTCCACGTCGCGGGGCTGGAAACTGGAAGTATCCTGAGCTAATTCTGCCCACACCATCACCTATTGCGACGCGTCATTGACGCCGGAAGCTTGCGTCCTTTTCAGGACGGATGATGACAGCGATGTCAATATTTGAAACATGGAAGATCGACACCAAAGAAGAAGGAGCTGAACTGATAGTTCACTCGAACGTTTCAGAAAACAATGAAGAATCAAGGTGAACGCTGTAGACAGATCAGGTTCGATGGCAACATTCTTCCCTGAAGGACCTACTGTAACTGAATCAAATGTGTTTTTGGAGCATTCCAATAGTTTAATAATCATTATTATCTTACCAGTTCTTTTAGTTTCAGGTTATGTAATTAACTACATTTAAATTCCCAGGAGGATTGGCAGAATTTGAACTCGTATCCAACATGCATCGCTGGGGGCAGCGTCCATCAGCAGCCTGCGTGTGTGGAGCAGACCAGCAAACAGCGCAGCAGCACGTCATTTTCCACTGCGCTGTCCTCCTGGTGGAGGACTAGACCTCACGGCCCTCCACAACAGCACATTGAACTGGCTACAGTGCCTGGAGGTCGTTACATAACCTCAGCTGCCTCAAACGCAAGAAGAAGAAGAATTACTCGTATCAGTGGAGCTTTTTAGTCTGGACCCAGAACTATGAGTATGAAGAATGGTCCCGAACCAAAATATTTGCTCTCCGGAGATGCTGTCTGACCGGCTGAGTTACTCTAACATTTGGTGTCCATCTGTAGTTCAGGCACCACTGGATATGTTTCCCATTTTTGCGTGGCTGCTAGGCTGGAGCTACCAAAATACAAATGAGGTTTTGTAGAAGTTGTCTCCTTCAGCTCTGTGGGTGAATCTTTTTGACAGCCACATCAGCATCTCTAGACTTTAGACACTAGAGATACAGCAGACAAACAGGCCCTGTGGCCCATTGAGTCTGCGCCGACCAGTGATCACCCCGTACACTAACGCTATCCAACACACTAAGGTCAATTTCCAATATTGCTGAGGACAATTCACCTTTAGACCTGTATGTCTTTGGAGTGCGGCAGGAAACCGGAGCACCCGGTGAAAACCCACGCGGTCACGAGGAGAATGTGCAAACTCTGTGCAGACAGCACCCACAGTCAAGATGGAACCCGGGTCTCTGGCGCTGTAAGGCAGTAACTCTACGGCTGCGCCACCGTGCTGCCCTGATGATTTAATTCTTCTGACTTTTGTTTGTAAATGTATGACATTATGAGAGGAATAGATTAGTTTAGTTTAGTTTAGAGATACAGCGTGCAAGCAGGCCCTTCGGCCCATCGAGTCCGCACCGACCAGAGATTCCCGCACATTAACACTGCCCTACACACTAGGGACGATTTTACATTTGTACCAAGCTAATTAACTTACGAGGGAGGAAACCGGAGCACCCGGAGAAAACCCACGCGGTCACGGGGAGAATCAGTAGTAGACAGCAGCCACAGTCAGGATGGAACCCTGGTCTCTGGCGCTGTAAGGCAGTAGGTCTACCTCTGCGGCACTGTGCCGCCTAAAGTGTCTCTCACTGCAAGCTATGGTGATTCCCACACTGCTGGGTGGAGTGACAGCATTGCGGGGGTCAAGGATGCCCCTTGAGCTTTGGTACTGCCTCCTATCAGCTGACTGACTGTTGGACAACACAGCCAGATGATGCTGAAGATGCTTGTGGTCCAGACCATGCCATCATCCCGGCCGCAGAGACATATGAGCACAAGGGGGGCTTTATTAGAGCAAAAACCATGAAGGGCGGATAACCCACACAAGTTTCTCCAAGCTTTATTTTACTTGGTCCAAGCTGCCTACTTCTCCATGGCAACTCCCACGACTGCCAGGGGATCATCCGTCTCGAAAGGTGCTGGTAACATGCCTGTGTGCGGTTCATTGACAAGAGGAATGCCTCGACTTGAGAAGGTAGGCATGCCTGGCAAGAAATTTGACTGCATTGTAAACTGGACCGGGAAGCTGTGCCTGATAAATCCTTAGCTACTGACTCCTGTGGATGTACAGTGTAAAATCAATGAACAGCGAGCTGCAAACATAAAACCTTTTTTTCGGATTCCCAACCAATTTGCAGGATTGAAGCCAAACCTGTATGTAAAGCAAGTGAAAGCCTGGTCTTGCATAGAATGCAGTAGATTCCGTTAGCTTGCACGGTGGCGCAGCGGTAGAGTTGCTGCCCTACAGCGCCAGAGACCCGGGTTCAATCCTGGCGACGGGTGCTGTCTGTACGGAGTTTGTACGTTCTCCCCGTGACTTTTTCACGGGATTGCTCCAGTTTCCTCCCACACTCCAAAGACGTACAGGTTTGTCGGATTAATTGGTTTCGGTAAAAGATTTGTAAATTGTCCCTAGTGTGTGTCGTATAATGCTAGTGCACAGGGATCGCTGCTCGGCACGGACTCGGTGGGCCGAAAGGCCTGATTCCATTCTGTACCAATCAAGCCAAAAATATCACAGTTGTCCCCCTGTGATAAGTTTTTAAGAAAGTACTGCAGATTCTGGAAAAATCGAAGGTAAACAAAAACGCTGGAGAAACTCAGCGAGTGAGGCAGCGTCTATGGAGCGAAGGAATAGGCGACGTTTCAAGTTCAAGTGAGTGAGTGAGTTTATTGTCATGTGTCCCTGTATAGGACAATGAAATTCTTGCTTTGCTTAAGCACACAGAAAATAGTAGGCATTTACTACAAAACAGATAAATGTGTCCATATACCATGTTATAAATATATACACACATGAATAAATAAACTGATAGTGCAAATAACAGAAAGTGGTTGGTAATAATCAGAGTTTTGTCCGAGCCAGGTTTAATAGCCTGATGGCTGAGGGGAAGTAACTATTCCTGAACCTGGTTGTTGCAGTCTTCAGGCTCCTGTACCTTCTACCTGAAGGTAGCAGGGAGATGAGTGTGTGGCCAGGATGGTGTGGGTCTTTGATGATACTGCCAGCCTTTTTGAGGCAGCGACTGCGATAAATCCCCTCGATGGAAGGAAGGTCAGAGCCGATGATGGACTGGGCAGTGTTTACTACTTTTTGTAGTCTTTTCCTTTCCAGGGCGCTCAAATTGCCGAACCAAGCCATGATGCAACCGGTCAGCATGCTCTCGACTGTGCACCTGTAGAAGTTAGTCTCGACCCGAAACGTCGCCTATTCCTTTGCTCCATAGATGCTGCCTCACCCGCTGAGTTTCTCCAGCATTTTTGTCCTCTTGTAATAAGATGGCAGAAGAAACACATGAAGCAATATTGAGGTGTTGACCATTCACTTGCTGGATCACTTAAGAGGATGCAGTTAAACTAGAATGGAATTCATACAGAGCTGGATAAACACATTACAGAAAATCTCCTGATGCTTGAAAATTAACGTTGAGACACAAATTAATTGTTTAATACTGTGTGTTTTTTTTTAACTTAATAGCCAATTAGGTTTGTAGGGAAACCACTAACAAACCATGTTGCCAAACCCAGCACGTCACATCTAACAAAGTTCACAGGAACGCAGGAACAATGTTCCGTTGTATTTGCATTTCGATCCCTAAGCCCCAGATAAAAATCTAAACCCAATGGCTGAATTCCCGTAATAAGGACTCCCCTTGAAATCCTTTCTGAATTCCATTTGCAATTTTTTTTTTCCCCCCGAAACTTCAAAGATGAAGAAGAGGTATTCGACAGCCCAGGGAAAGGTGACATTTGACCTCATTGAATGAAGAAAGGGGTTGCCGTGGCAACGTTGTTCTCTTGTCATCAAGGAACAAAGACAAGAGACTGGCATTGAAAGGCATTATTAGGGATCAACAGCTAAACTTTAGATTGGATTTCAAGGTTGTGCTTGAAATGTCAGGGTTTATGTTTTACAGATTGAGAGCTAATTATCTTTTTTTTTAATCAAAATGACTTTTTTTCCCCCCAAAGGCAGACTGTAAATCTGTTTGTTTTTAAATATCTCCAATTTACAAACACTGCTGCAGAGGACATTCAGCACCAGAGTTTTAAGGACCTGGGAAGAAATAAGCTTAAAGTTTTATTGAGACTTTTACTTTTGAAGAAATCTCAACTGACAAGAATCTATCAAACTCCGCTTTAAAAATATCCATTGACTTGTCCTCCACAGCCATGTGTAGCAATGAATTCCACAGATTCACCACCCTCTGAACAAAGAAATTCCTCCTCATCTCCTTTCTAAAGGTACGTCCTTTTATTCTAAGGCTATGGCCTCTGGTTCTGGAATGTCCCACGTAGAGACATCCTCCCCACATCCGCTCTATCCAGGTCTTTCATTATTCGGTAAGTTTCAATGAGTTCAGTTCAGTTTAGTTTAGTTTATTGTCACATGTACCGAGGTTCAGTGAAAAGCTTTTGTTGCATGCTATCTAGTCAGCAGAAAGACAATACACGATCACAATTGAGCCATTCAGGTTTACATATATATGATAAGAAATGATAGTGCGATCAAAGATAGTCCGAGGGTCACCAATGAGGTAGATAGTAGTTCAGCGCTGCTCTCCAGTTGTGGTAGGATGATTCAGTTGCCTGATAACAGCTGGGAAGAAACTGTCCCAGAATCTGGAGGTGTGTGCGTTTTCTCACTTCTATAGCTTTTGCCCGATGGGAGGGGGGAGAAGAGGGAGTGGGCTGGGTGCGACTCGTCACTTGAGTATGCTGCTGGCCTTGCCGAGGCAGCGTGAGGTGGAAATGGTGTCGATGGAAGGGAGGTCAGTTTGCGTCCACAATTCGCCGCAATTCCTTGCGGTCTTGGACGGAGCCGTCCACAAACCATGCTGTGATGCACCCTAGTGAAATGCTTCAGACAGCGCATCTGTAGAAGTTTGTTGGGGACATGCCAAACGTCCTAAACCTTCTTAGGAAGTAGAGGTGTCATGCCCTGCCCACATTGTGCTCCACTGGACTGGGAAAGAGGTTGTTCCTGTTCCAGTTCCAATACAACTGGAGCAAGCCCAGAAAAATTGTCCAAAGCGCAAGTCAGGTTGAATGAGGCCATTCAAGGATTAAGAATATAAGACGTCAATGCAAAATACCACAGGGAAATCCCGAGATAGCATTCTGGCATTGTCCCAGCATGAAATCAAGTGTAAAAAAAAAAATCTGTGCTGCCAACATCTTAGGGGCATGTTGTTATCTGCCCACGCCTACACCAAGATCACAAGTTGTAGATCATAGCCGACATGAAATATAGCCTTCAGCAACTAAGTCCGGACAAAACTGCACTGCTTTCAGCTCCACGAGTCTCAAAGGAGATGGTGTATTCCGCTTGAGTTGGCATACCGGGCGCATTCTCGGTCCAAAGGAACAGACGGTGCTGTTCTTTGATTTTATACAGCGATACGGGGTGTAACATACTGTACTGAACAGAGAGAGAGAGAGAGAAAAAAAAAAAGTGGTCTCTCTGTGCTCTACCTCTGTTTGCACAACTCTGGGGAGAAAAAAAAAGCGGTTCTGTGCTTTCCGACAATCCCGGGAACTCAGTCTCCATCTTGCGTAAGACCAGAGTGGGAGTGCCAAGCCTTTGCACCCAGTTTAATTCACAAGAGATTCAGCAGGCCGGGACTCTATTCCTTGGAGAGCAGGAGGATGAGGGGGTGATCTTATGGGGGAGTACAAAAACATGAGAGGAATAGATCGGGTAATTGCACGGGGTCTCTTGCCCTGTGTAGGTGAATCGAGGACCAGGGGACATAGGTTTAAGTTGAAGGGGGAAAGATTTTAAAAGGAATCTGAGCGGCAACTTTTTCACACAAAGGGTGGTGGGTGTATGGAATGAGCTGCAGTGGAGGTAGTTGTTGCTGGGACTATCCCAACGTTTAAGAAACAGTTAGACAGGTGGATGGATAGGACAGGTATGGAGGGATATGGGCCAAGCGCAGGCAGGTGGGACTAGTGTGGCCGGTACATGTTGGCCAGTGTGGGCACATTGGGCCGAAGGGCCTGTTTCCACACTGTATCACTCAATGACTCTAAGAGCTAAAGAACACTGACCTATTGCAGTAACTTTTCATGGACTTGGCACTATCACCACTTTCAGCTGGGGGAAAGCAATCGCAAGTTTTCTGGTAAATAACCGCATAAACGATGCTAAGAAGTGGAAAACAGGAAAAGGTGGTGGGGATACGAAAAGTCAGCAGGAAATGCTTGTCGTTTGACTCACTCTTGAAAGAGGGGCTACGCTTCAAAGTGAGAGCCAAATAGTTGGTGAAACAACATTGCGATCAAAATAACATCCATCTAACTTCTAATTCACTTCTGCTGTAGATGCCAACCTAGCCTCGTTTTCTTCCAAGGACCAGTCTCCAACCTAGAAGCTGCGGTCCACATGGCAGCCTCTGTAATTTCCAACATGCTGCTAGATCCATTTGGCATGATAGACGTGGTACAGAGACTTGTACTGTCTCATAGGTCCCTAATGAAATTACCTACTGCCATCAGCTGATGCAAACAAGGTTTTGCAGACCTCAGCTGATTTTATCTTGACATTAAATCGCACAAACAAGACCTTGCAGTTTAGTTTAGTTTAGTTTTGAGATACTGCATGTAAACAGGCCACCGAGACCACGCCGACCAGCGATCTCCGCACATTAACTCTGTCCTAAACGTACTAGGGACAATTTACAATTATAACCAAAGCCGATTAACCTACAAACCTGTACGTCTTTGGAGTGTGAGAGCAAACTGGAGATTCCGGAGAAAACCCACGCAGGTCATGGGTTAGAACGTACAAACTTCGTACAGCCAACACCCACAGTCAGGATCGAACCTGGGTCTCTGGCGCTGTATGGCAGCAACTCTACCGCTGCGCCACTGTGCCACCCAGAAAATGGATGGACATAAAACGCTGGAGTAACTGAGTAGAGCAGCATGGTGGCGCAGCAGTAGAGTTGCTGCCTTACAGCGCCAGAAACCCTGGTTCAATCCTGACTACGGGGTGCTGTCTGTACGGAGTTTGTACGTTCTCCCCGTGACCTGTGTTGGTTTTCTCCAGATGCTCCGGTTTCCTCCCGCACTCCAAACACTTACAAGTATGTAAGTTAACTCCCTTCGGTAGGAATTGTAAATTCATAAGATCATCAGATCATAAGTGACAGGAGTAGAATTAGGCCATTCGGCCCATCAAGTCTCCGCCATTCAATCATGGCTGATCTATCTCTCCCTCCTAACCCCATTCTCCTGTCTTCCCCCCATAACCTCTTGACACCCGTAGTAATCAAGAATCTATCTATCTCTGCCTTAAATATACCCACTAGCCTCCACAGCCTTCTGTGGCAAAGAATTCTACAGATTCACCACCCTCTCGCTAAGGAAATTCCTCCTCATCTCTTTCCGAAAAGAACGTCCCTTAATAATGAAATTGGCCTAGTGTAGGATGGTGCCAGTGCACGGGGTGATCGATGGTCGGCGTGGACTCGCTGGGCCGAAGTGATTGATTCCGCGCTGTATCTCTGAACCAAACTAAACTAAAGTGCACATTTCAGTTAGTTAATGTGAAGGCATAACTGTGGGTGTGATTCTGGATCTATTTATGTGCACGGACATGTGGCCAGGAGCGGTGTTCGTTGTGGCTCTGTGTTTATGTTGTGGATCTTTGCAGGAATGAGGTCAATAATATCGCACCTCTTCAATAAATAAATGACTCTATCCAGAAGTCAGTAAATCCACAAATAAATAAATTGCAATGATTAAAAATTAAATGAAAAAAAAACGTGAGGGGGGGGGGGAGGCTTGAGTGAAGCAAAAATGTCAGCATGAACTGGTTGGGCCGAATGGCCTTACATCCGATTTAGTATCACTAGGGTCCATGAATTATGGTCTGTTTAGCTCCATCCTGGATCGCTACACTGCTAACGGCTTGATTGTAATCATGTATTATCTTTTTGCTGACTCGACAGAAAAACATTTCATTGTACCTCAGTACACATGACAATCATAAACTAAACTAAACAAAAATAAGCTAATCACTATAGGAACTGCTTCTATCAGGACTAAATTTACTCGTCAGTTTAGTTTAGAGATAGAGTGCGTAAACAGTCCCATCGGTCCACCGAGTCTGTACCGACCAACCAGCACTATCCTACACACACAAGGACACATTTACGTATATACCAAGCCAATTACCTCACAAACCCGTACGTGTTTGCAGGGTGGGGGCAACCTGAGAAAACCCACGCCGGTCACGGGGAGAACGTACAAACTCCGTACAGACAGCTCCCATAGTCAGGATCGAACCCGGACCTCTTGCGCTGTAAGGCAGCAACTCTACCGCTGCTCCACCTTACCGTCAGTTACCTCCGAACTCATAGGACTGCAGTCATCTTCAACCCGACCACCAGAGAGGCAGCCTTAGAAGAAGAAGCTGCCATGTTTTATTTGCGATTTGTCAACATGCGTTTGTGGAATGCAATGAGCCCTAATTAAAGGTGCAAAAAAAGCTCGGAGCGTGTCTGGCAGAAATCTGCCGTAAAAAAATAATATTATTCTGCACTTTTTTAAAAATTCCTGCTGTTCAACCCATTCTGAAACTTTCTCCCTGGAAAACCTGGTTTAATTAGTGCGTTTACTCTCATCAGACATGATGAGAATTCTTCTTCTTTACCACCATGGTGCTGACAGCCAATTTTCTATGACTTGCAGTGAAGCAAAATATCACCTTACCGCCTGCCTTTGGGCTGTTTGTTTGTACAGATGCTGTAAATCTTACATTTTGGGGGTTGGCGGAGCCTAGGTAGAGGGGCCTACTTTTACTCCAATGCTAATTTGTGGTTTTTCCAAAGCCGGACAGTGACAAAGAAGCTATACAACGTCCCGGCTAATGCAGCAATGTATCTTCACACATTAAACAGTTCCCCAGCTTCCAACCTTGGTAAACACTCCAACTTGTTATTTTGTGTTTGATGAACTGCGCGATGAGCTGCTCTTTTATATATTGTTTGCAATTTTGGAGCTTTTTCAAATTAGAAATAAAAACACTTTGTCCCTGGGCGTTCGAGTTGCTGAACTAGGCTGCAATACAACCAGTTACCATGTGTCATTATGCAGATACAGTCCATCTGACATGCATCTCCGCCCACATGTTCACACTGTACATAAAGATGTCCATACCATGATTTCACCCTCCCTCTCTCCCTCTCCTCTCCCTCTCCCTCTCTCTCCCCCTCTCTCTCCCTCTCTCTCTCCCTCTCCCTCCCCCTCTCTCTCCTTCTCTCTCCCTCTCTCTCTCCCTCTCCCTCTCCCTCTCTCTCCCCCTCTCTCTCTCCCTCCCTCTCTCTTCCTCCCTCTCTCTCCCTCCATCTCGCTCCCTCCCCCCTTCCTCTCTCTCTCTCTCTCTCTCCCCCCTTCTCCTCCCCCCCCCCTTCTCTCTCTCTCTCTCTCTCTCTCTCTCTACCTCTCTCCTTACCTCTCTCTCTCTCCCTCCCTCTCTCTCCCTCCCTCTCTGCCCCCCTCTCTCTCCTTCCCTCCCTCTTTCCCTCTCCTTCTCTTCCTCCCTCAGTCCCTCCCCTCTCCCTCCTTCCCTCTCGCTCCCTCCCGCTCAACCTCTCCCTCCCTCTCTCACCCTCCCTCTCTCCCTCGCTCCCTCTCTCCCTCTCTCCCTCCCTCTCTATCTCTCTCCCTCTCCTTTTCTCCCCCTCTCCTTCCTCTCTCCCTCTTTCCCTCTCTTCCTCTGAGCACATTTATGCAGATTGGACCACAGACAGACAGACAGACAGACAGACAGACAGACAGACAGACAGACAGACAGACAGACAGACAGACAGACAGACAGACAGCCCGCGCGGAGGCCAGACTGAGAAACTTTGCTGACTACAACTTGACTGTTTATATTTGTAACTAAATGTCTGATAAATTGAAAGATAATGTCACACTATATACAGAAAATAGAGGAAGAAAAATTGAAGAGAGATAAGGAAGACAAGAGAATGATGGAAAGATCGCAAGATTGGGTATATTTGCGATGGTTTCAGGCATGTTTTGAAAAGTTTGCAGACTTGAAGTGAGAAGTGCAGGGAGGAACTGCAGCTGCTGGCTTACACTGAAGATAGACACAAAATGTTGGAGTAACTCAGCGGGACAGGCAGTCTATCCGAATTAATGTGAGGATTCTTTGACCTTGATTGCAGGATTTTAATTCTGGAAAATTTGTTCTTGCAGAATTGTCAGAAATCTAAATTTTTCCTAACGTCAGAAAGATAGTATTATTAAAACATAGGGGGAGGGGGAGGGGGAGGGGGAGGGGGCGGGGGAGGGGGCGGGGGCGGGGGCGGGGGAGGGGGAGGGGGAGGGTGAGGGGGAGGGGGAGGGGGAGGGGGCGGGGGAGGGGGCGGGGGCGGGGGAGGGGGAGGGGGAGGGGGAGGGGGAGGGGAGAGGAGAGAGAGAATAAGACAGAGGGAATGAGAATGAGAAAGTGAGAGATATTTTAAAAACATTGACAGTACAGAAATAAAGTGGATTCAGGAAGCAACCTCCACATTCTCTGGAGGAGAACAATGCAATGCAGCCAATAATATAGAACTGAATGTTGCTGTTTTTGTCTGTGTAGTGTCCAGACATATACAGTTTTATGTTGACCATCACTGAAGTGGACTTTTCATCTCCGTCACACACTTCAACATCTCTTGCTCTAGTGAAGACAGATAAAGGACCTGCTGTTTAGAGTTTGGGAATTATATCAAGTGTTTTCTAGACAATATCGTCAGGAAACCTGATCATTGTTCTGAAGGATGACACAAGCAAACAGTTCTCAAAGATAGATTTCCCCTCCCTTGTTTGAATAGGACTCCGCTTGTTATATCCATCATGTCTTGGGTACCCTTGTTAATTGTCTCCTGAATACTTGCAGGAGGAGAGATTTGTGAGGCATACTTAAGAACACATTATGTTGGGATAATTATTGGGACTGTCCCACGTATGTTCATTCTAAGTCTTAATAATTGCATTGAGCAGCTTCCTTGAACATTGCCTCTTCCAACTGGTCCGACCCTTGCAATGCATTGCCCCTTTGTGGTGGCACGGTGGTGCAGCGGTAGAGTTGATGCCTTACAGCGCCAGAGACCCGGGTTCGATCCTGACTACGGGTGCTTGTCTGTACGGAGTTATCACATTGTTCCTGTGATCTGCGTGGGTTTTCTCCGAGATCTTTGGTTTCCTCCCACACCTCAAAGACCTACAGGTTTGTAGGTTAATTGGCCTGGTATAAATGTAAACATTGGCCCTGGTGTGTGTAGGGTAGTGTTAATGTGCGGGGATCGCTGGTCAGTGTGGACTCGGTGGGCTGAAGGGCCTGATTCCGGGTTGTATCTCTAAACTAAACTAAACTTTATCTCCCCAGTCATCACACTCATCTTCCTGACTCCCATCAACATCTTTGCTGAGTTGACACTTTTACTTGATGCCAAGCATGGAGTCGGTATGCTTGTTATATAATTCCAGACATGAAACTCAGTGAAGGTCAGGGCATGGCAACATCCTATTACTTCAAAACATTTTAGAAATGTGAGAACATGGAAAGTACAGCACAGGAACAGGCCCTTCAGCCCACAATATCTGTGCCAAATATGATGCCGAGATAGGGCGGCACGGTGGCGCAGCGGTAGAGTTGCTGCCTTACAGCGCTAGAGACCCGGGTTCGATCCTGACTACGGGTGCTGTTTGTGCGGAGTTTGTACATTCTCCCCGTGACTGGAGAATTTTTTTTTCCCGGGTGCTCATGTTTCCTCCCACACTCCAAAGGCGTACAGGTTTGTAAGGTAATTTGGCTTCAGTAAGAATGGTACATCATCCATAGGGAGCAGGATAGTACTAGTGTATGGGGATCGCTGGTCAACATGGGCTCGGTGGGCTGAAGGGCCTGATTCCACACTGTATCTCTAAACTAAACTTTGCTAAAGTCATATCTGGGGTTATCTGATGGCAAGACTTCACTGTGTGCAGATTCCTGGTGAAACACACAGCTAACAATCCTCGATATCACCGTCTGTACCTCTTGTTCCCCATTCCCGTGACTCAGTCGGAAGAAGGGTCTACTACCGAAAGGTCGCCTATTCCTTCTCTCCAGAGATGCTGTCTGACCCCCTTGAGTTGTTACTCCAGTATTTTGTGTGTAACATTGAAACCGAGCACTGAAATGCTGAGGGCCACCAGCTGGTGCCTTGTTTGATGTAGAATTGATGCTATGAAGCCCATAGGGGTCGATTCATGCACCGCAAATGACCCTGATGTTATCACTAAACATCTCTGCCCTGCATATGGTACCCGTCCTGCACCATTGACGTCACCAACCACAAACATGCTTCTCATGATTCATTTGACACTGGAGCTAAACTGAAGAGTAGCTTCCCTCTCTCTGATCATGACATATATGAACACAAAACTATAGCAGTCGCCCGAGGGAAAATAGGTCATTAAGTGGGGAAGATAGATCTAGTATTGGCCAGACAGGGCCTGCATGGTGGTGTCCTGGAGTCCTAATGATGATCAATGACATCGTTCTATCTTCAATGTTTCAGAAGGAACTGCAGATGCTGGTTTAAACCGCAGATAGATACGAAATGCTGGAGTAACTCAGCGGGACAGGCAGCATCTCTGGAGAGAAGGAATGGGTGTTGTTTCGGGTCGAGACCCTTCTCCAGACTTCAGGCAGTCCGAAGAAGGGTCTTGACCCGAAATGTCACCCATTGCTTCTCTCCAGAGATGCTGCCTGTCCCGCTGACTTACTCCAGCATTTTGTGTCTATCTTCTTCTATCTTCATGTGTCTTCGTTAATAGAAATGCATCGCGGGAACAATGCACAATGATCATAGTGGCCAGATATTAACGGGCGGCACGGTGGCGCAGGTGTAGAGTTGCTGCCTTACAGCGCCAGAGATCCTCCTTACGGGTGCTGTCTGTTCGGAGTTTGTACGGTCTCCCCGTGACCACACAGGTTTTCCCCATTCACTAGTCACAATTTCATCAGTTCATAACTTCTCTGAGCAGAATTAAACCATTCGGCCCATCAAGTCTACTCTGCCATTCAATCGTGGCTGATCTATCTTTCCCTTTCAACCCCATTCACCTGCCTTCTCCCCATAACCCGTGCTAATCAGAAGTCCAGTCAGTGAGGTGTGATAGGATGTCAAGGGACAAACTAAATAGCCTAGAGAAATGTTATGAATAAGTTTATTGGCCACGTATGTTCACATACAAGGAATTTGCCTTGGTGCTCTGCTCGCAAATGACATCATAACATACAGTGACAATTAAGAATGACACATAAAACATTAAACATTAATAATAAAACATTATCGATGAATTAAATAAAATGTGGACCCTTTAAAAGGAATTCCTCCGCTTTGTCAGGTTAATGAAAATGTGTTTCTTTTACAATTATAATTACTGTTGATTTGAGATAATTGTATTATAATAATCCATTGCCCAGGGTAGAACATCTGTCCAAATTATTGATTCCATGATATTGATCCACTCCATAAAACTCTATGCACTTTACATTCTTTGCCATCTGCTCATCTGCTATTTAATGGTTCAACAGCTCAAAGGTACTTCGTGGTCATGTGTACTGTGAGCAAGTACAGTGAAATGATTATTTGTTGCATAATTTCAGTGACAATGCTCCTATACATGAAGCACAATCATACTAGGTATAAGAGTTTAAGATAGTAGATCAGGTTTTAAGGTGGAGCTGGATAGATTCTTGATTAGTACGTGTGTCAGGGGTTATGGGGAGAAGGCAGGAGAATGGGGTTGAGAGGGAAAGATAGATCAGCCACGATTAAATGGCTGAGTAGACTTGATGGGCCAAATGGCCTAATTCTGCTCCTGTCACTTATGAGCTTACTGTTTGAACTTATGAACCACACTGAGTACATACACAAGACTCGCCATGTTTCAAGTGCCATCTTGTAGCCCTCGAGTCCAAACTTTTTTTAAAGATGTTGGCACGTTGGTACAGTGGTGGAGTTACTGCCTTCCAGCACCCGAGGCCCGGGTTCGATCCTGACTTCGGGGGCTGTGTGTATGGAGTTTGTACGTTCTCCCCGTGACCGCGTGGGTTTTTCTCCAGGTGCTCCCACACTCCAAAGACGTACAGGTTTGTAAGTTAATTGGTTCCGGTAAAGATTGTAAATTGGCCCTAGAGTCTAGGATAGTGTTAGTGTGCGGGGATCGTTGGCCCACACGGACTCGGTGGGCCGACGGTCCTGTTTCCACGCTGTATCTCTAAACTGAATTAAACTAAACTAGAGTCTCACCTTGGCTATAAAGACCTGTGGTGATGGAGGCTGTGGTGGAAGATTGCATCCTTCACGTGGTCTGCCCTGTTTCGACTAATGCAATCAACTCGACGTGCACAAACGGAAGATCAAATAGAACAAGTTGTCCAACAACTTTAGGCTGTGCACGCCACACGAAAGAAGAAGAAGTGATGGAGGCTTGGAGATTGGAGTTGGGTTGGAGTTGCAGGCGATGTCCTGCCCAAGCAATATGTCAATACTACCACTGCTCCACCGTTCTGATCCACTGCAGGCTGCATGCGTTCTACACGCTCGGCCACTTGGAGCGGCACCTGATCTAATGGCATAATAATGTGCTCTGCATGTTCTTTGCAGATACAGCATGGAAACAGCGCCTTAGACCCACCTGTGTCCACGCCGACCAGCGATCACCCGTTCACACTAGTTCCACATTATCCCATGTTTGCACCCATCCCTATGGGCGAGGGGAAATTTACAGAGGCCATTGAACCTACAAACCCGCACGCCTTTGAGGTGTGGGAGGAAACCCAGGCGGTCACAGGGAGAACGTGCAAACTCCACACAGATAGCACCTGAGGACAGGATCGAGCCTGGGTCTCTGCTGATGGTGTAGTCTTTCCTTGGTAAACCAGCAATCTACATTGAGAATAATTCACCTTGGCAGTTAAGTCCATGGATGTGCAAAAGAGCAAAATTAGAGGAACATAGTAGAGACTTGCTGAGCAGCAGGAGATGTGAGAGAAGTGGGTGATTGTACAGTGCATTGGAAATGATGTCCATATTCAGATTGGGTGCTGATTAAGCTTGGAGCTGATGTAGTTAATTGGCTGCAGGTTGATAGGAATTTGTTAGCACACTATACCAATATTTATTTATATATTAATATCCTTTCTAACCCTTGTCTATATTTCAAGTTGAACCTAGGCCACATAAACTGCCAATCTAAGTCCAGGCATTTGCTTAAGACTTAGTCTGTCTGCTTTTCACAAAGGCTTTAATAATAAATGGATTAACACTATCACAAAAAGTGACAGAGGTCTCTGTTAAATGTTCTCACAGCGATACTGCAAAACTGTACTTCCTTAGTTGAGAGTGTAATCCATGGACCAGAAGCAAACATTGGCAACTAGAGTCATTTCGCGTGAAAGAACTAATGAAGTCATGACCATTATATTTTCACTTCTTACCTGAGTTTAAAGCAAGCGAGGCTCAACTGTTTTACTGAATTAACATGGGCTAAATTGGGCACAGCGGTCGAGTTGGTGCCTTACAGTGCCAGAGACCTGGGTTTGATCCAGACCACAGGTGCTGCCTGTACGGAGTTTGCGCTTTTTCTCAGGGAACTGCGTAGGATTTCCCTGGGTGCTCCGGTTTCCTCCCACATCCAAAGACGTACAGGTTTGTAGGTTAATTGGCTTGGTATAAATGTGAAAATTGCCCCTTGTGTGTGTAGGGTTGTGTTAATGTGTGGGGCTCGCTGCTCAGTGCGGAGTCGGTGGGGCGAAGGGCCTGTTTTCGCTCTGTATCTCCAAGCCAAGCTAAACTGAGTGATTCCCATTATATTTTCACCTCTTACCTAACTTTAATCACAGCAAGACTCAGCTGTTTTACTCAATTAAAGAGATCATGTAAACAGGATTAACTGCAAGGGAGTATGGTACACAAATTGAATGGAAGAATGCATGTCGATTTCTATCTCCCAGCCCTAGGGCAGTGTTGCTTCCTGGGAGGTTTGCAGTGCTTCCTTCATGGAAAGTCAAGGTACATTTTTCAGGCACAGATTTACTAGTTTAGACTAGCTGTAGGAATCAAGCCCGTCTGCTCTTAACATAAGGTGTTGCTCTCTATTGGAGGAACCCTCAAGGCCTTTGGCACTATTTACAATTTTGCCGGGTAGAAATGTCCACTGAACAATTCTAGGAGTTTACCCATCCTAGTATTTAGTGTTAGTTTAGAGGTCCGGTGCACTAGCAGGCCCTTCGGCCCACCGATTCCGTGCCGACCAGCGATCCCCATGCACTGTCATTAGCACCGTCCTACACACACTAAGACAATTTACAATCTTTACCAAAGCCAATTAGCCTACAAACCTGTACGTTTTTGGAGTGTGGAGAGAAACCGCAGCAGCCGGAGAAAACCCACGCGATCGCGGGGAGAATATACAAACCCTGCACAGACACCACCCATATTCAGGATCAGACACGGTTCTCTGACGCTGTAAGGCAGCAACTCCACCCCTGCACCCCTTGTGCAGATCTCAATATTGCTGGATTTATCTTATTATCTCTACTCAGCTTGTACGTTCTCCCCATGACTGCGTGGGTTTTCTCCAGGTGCTCCGGTTTCCTCCCACACTCCAAAGACCTGCAGGTTTGTAGTTTAGAAGACTTTTGGTAAAATTGTTAATTGTCCCTAGTGTGTGTATGATAGTGTTAGCGTATGGGATGATCACTGGTCAGCATGGACTCAGTGGGTCGAAGGGCCTGTTTCCACACAGTATCACTAAAGTCTAAAGTCTAGAGTCTAAAGGCTAGAGTCTAAACTAAACTATTCCAATTCTAAACCCTACCTCGATTAATGATAGGGAAATACAGTACACGTTAAATGTTATATTAGTTTATAGCACAGGTTTTCGATCCAAGTAGGAGCAATAATCGGATGGAATTTTGAGATAGAAGACGTTATAACGTTGGAACAAGAAGTACTATGAGCATTCTGATCCTGCAAGATAACTTGACCTTCGTAAATGAGGGTCAGGGAGTCAGTTCAGGCCCAAGAGGCTGAACTCAGTGATATCTGATCCATTTTGCCGGCCACACAGGGAGCAAAATGTAACTCTGCTATCCGGGAATCAACATGGAGACGGATTAGAGCATCAGTGGAGAACTCGTGGACCTTAACAGGAAATTGCCAATTCAGATTCACCTCAACACCAATGGCTATTTCTTCATATTAACAACAGTTACGCTAATCTGGCACCTCCTGGTTTCCACAGTTTTTGTACCTCATTAAGTTGTTACTGCCTCTCACAGACTTAACACAATCTGAACAGGGATAATATATGAGTATTATTATGAATATTAATAGTTTGGAAACTTACTGCCTGAACTTACTTTCCATTTAAGCCCAATTGCACTAGAATTATTACACTCAATAATTCTATAGAGGATAGACACAAAAAGCTGGAGTAACTCAGCGGCCAGGCAGCATCTCTGGAGAAAAGGAATAGTTGCCGTTTCGGGTTGGGACACTTCTTCAGACTGAGACGTCTATATATATATCTAACAATATAATAAATAAGAAATAAAGGTTAAAAATTGGTTTCACCCAGAGAGTTGTGAATTTGTGGAATTCTCTGCTACAGAAGGCAGTGGAGGCCAATTCACTGGATGTATTCAAGAGAGAGTTAGATATAGCTATGAGGGCTAACGGAATCAAGGGTTACAGGGAGAAAGCAGGAACGGGGTATTGCTTTTTGATGATCAGCCATGATCATATTGAATGGTGGAGTAGGCTCGAAGGACTGAATGGCCTACTCCTGTGCCTGTTTTATATGTTTCTATGCACATTGCAGACCCTGACCTGTTTAAAATAACTAGAATACTACAACATGCAGGTAAAAACTGCAAGGTAGTATTAAGTGTGGCCCAGCTCCATACTTGTCGAATAAAAACAGCAATCGGAAAATATCCCCTTGCACAAGGTGTTGTAACAATGAGTTGGCGGCTTCTTTACCTTTCCGCCCTCACATTGATTCTGTATGAGGGGAATCACCAGCAATGTAAATAAAATGGTCATATGTTTAGTTTAGTTTAATTTGGAGATTTACGGAGCGCAAACAGGCCTTCAGCCCACCGAGTCTGCGCCGAGAATTGATCACTAGTACTCTAGTTCTATCTACCAAGTCCGCGTCGACCATGCGCACTAGTTCTATCCTACACAGTCGGGACAATTTACCGATGCCAATAAACCTACAAACCTGCATGGCTTTGGAGTGTGGGAGGAAACCGGAGCACCCGGAGAAAACCCATGCAGGTCACGAGGGGAAGGTGCAAACTCCTGACAGACAGCGCCTGTAGTCAGGATCGAACCGGTGTCGCTTGCGCTTTGAGGCAGCGACTCCAGCGCAGCGCCAGCGTGCCAACCCCTTTATTTCAAAACTAGGAATGCAGTCTGGAACCTATGTAATCTCTGAGCAAGAGTTGCATTCTGTGGGAAGCTTCCAAAAGCTTCGTTGACATGTGTTAGCACTTCACTGCCTCTCTGCAGAAGAATGAAAAGCATTCGCGGAATCTTTCTTTTCTTTGAAAGGTCCCTGCAAAAAAAATCTCGAGCACTAATTTCAATATGTGTGCACTCGTGAGTGTTTCAAGAGCTTGCTTGACCAGTTGTCCAAGGAACTCTGCTGGGAAGGCCCCAGTGTGAAAATGTTAAATGGCTTCTGTGACAGTTCCTGAAACCTTGTTAGGCTGTGGGATTAAAGAGGGACAAGGGATTTGCTGCTTTAACCCCCAAGAGCTATTAGCATTGCCCTTGGCACGGAGGTCAAAGGTAATTCCATCCTCCGCTGTATCAGAAAGTTAGTTTATTTTTATAAAGAACAGGGCGGCACGGTGGCGCAGCAGTAGAGTTGCTGCCTTACAGCGCCAGAGACCCAAGTTCGATCCTGACTACAGGTGCTTGTCTGAACTGAGCTTATACGTTCTTCCCGTGACCTTTGAGGGCTTTCTCCGTGAACCTCGGTTTTCTCCCACACTTCAAAGACGTACAGGTTTGAAGGTTAATTGGTTTGGTATAAAATATAAAAATTGTCCCTAGCGTGTGTGGGACAGCGTTAATGTGTGGGAATCGCTGGTCTGTACGGTCTTGAAGGGCTGAAGGGCCTGTTTCGGTGCTGTATCGCTAAACTAAACTAAACTAAACTCAACATGGGACAAGGAAACTCCCTCCGGCAAGTCTCCGAGCCTGTAACACACTGAACATGTTGCCAGCAAGCCAGTATCTTGCACATCATTCTCAATCTCTCTTATGGAGAAACAATCTGCTTACAAGCTGTCTGGTACAATATTTTTTTAGTTTAGAGATACAGTGCGGAAACAGGCCCTTCAGCCCACCGAGTCCGCACCGACTAGCGATCCTTGCATATTAACACTATCCTACGCACGCTAAGGACAATTTTACATTTACAGTATACCGAGCCATATTAACCTACAAAGCTGTACGTCTTTGGAGTGTGGAAGGAAAACAATGATCTCAGAGAAAACCCATGCAGGTCACTGAGAGAACGTACAAACTTGGTACAGAAAAGCACCCGTAGTCAGGGTTGAACCAGGGTCTCTGGTGCTGTAAGGCAGCAACTCTACCGCTGCACCACCGTGCCACCACCAACTAATATTGCAAAGAAATGCATAGTTAATATTTTATAAAGTATATGGGGAGATCACTGCACAATATGCGGACTGGATGTCCGTCACAGTGGCGCAGCGGTAGAGTCGCTGCCTTGCAATGCCAGGGACCTGGGTTCGATCCTGGCTACGGGTGCTGTCTGTATGGAGTTTCACGTTCTCCCCGTGACCTGTGTGGGTTTTCTCCGGGTGCTCTGGTTTCCTCCCAACGCTCCAAAGACGTACAGGTCTCTAGGTTAATTGGCTTGGTGTGATTGTAGATTGTCCGTAGTGTGTGTAGGATAGTGTTAATATGCGGGGATCGTCGGCAGGCGTGGATTCGGTGGGTCGAAGGGCCTGTTTCTGCGCTGTATCTCTAAAAAAAAAGAGAATAGCGCACAGGGAGTATTAAAAAAAAATCTTGCACTGGTCTGTGTGCTCGGGGTATGGCTGGTTGTAACGTATTTGTAAATGGGACAGCTGTTTGCCATTAACCGTACACAGTATTGTTGTTAAATGAAAGAACAAGAGCAGTTTTTCCACAATGCTATCTTTGGAAACCGGACGCACGCCTTAATGTGTTGTATGTCTGGTTGCTTTGTTATTGCAAGAGGCACAATTTATCGAATCTTGCGGAGTGACGTCCAGCCATGTTCAAGACGGTGACATAATTGAATGAATGTTCAGGAACTATATAAGCTTCTGGCTCTTGGACGCTGCCACAGTCTGTAAGCTGCCTCCAAGCACTTCATCCAAATGGCCACAAATCAAGTGTGAGTCTTGGTGACATGCGGCGCCAGGTTATTTACTAATAATAATAATAATGCATTGTATTTGCTGGTGCCTTTCTGGACACCCAAGGACACCTTACAGGACATAAAATCACTATACATTTATCAATATTAAAATCTAGTTGATTAAAAACAAAAAACAAAAAAAACAAAAAATACACAAAACATTTTAAGTCATTAAAATCAGGGTGAACATGGTGGAAGTTATGTCGGGTATGCTAATCTAAACAGGTGTGTTATGAGTTGTGATTTGAATTGATCGATAGTGTCCAGGTGACGGATGGGAGGTGGGAGAGTGTTCCAGAGACGTGGGGCAGAGCAGCTGAAGGCTCTGGCACCCATGGTGCTGAGTCTAAATGTGGGGACAGTTAAAATTGCAGCTGAGGAGGAACGAAGTGACCGGGAAGGAGTGTATGGTAGCAGCAGCTCAGAGAGGTATTGGGGAGCAAGGTGGTGTAGGGCTTTGAAGGTCAGCAGTAAAATCTTGTAGTTAATCCGGTGGTGCACAGGGAGCCAGTGGAGCTGAGTGAG
The DNA here is from genome assembly GCF_010909765.2 of Amblyraja radiata. Taxonomy (NCBI): domain Eukaryota; kingdom Metazoa; phylum Chordata; class Chondrichthyes; order Rajiformes; family Rajidae; genus Amblyraja; species Amblyraja radiata. The sequence continues at coordinate 14,397,877 of NC_045981.1, read as the reverse complement.
GATGGGTGTGATGTGGTCCGATGATCTGGTGCGGGTGATGATCCGGGCTGCAGAGTTCTGAATGCATTGGAGGCGATGAAGAAGGTTATTGGAGGTGCAAGTGAGGAGGGCGTTGCAGTAATCGATGCGGGATGTGACCAGAGCGTGGATGAGGACTAATGGAGCAAATTGCAGAAGAGCTCAGTTCCCAATTCCTCCAATGCTCCCAGATGCCTCCTGATATAAGATGCCAGACAACCATGAGGAGTGAAAATCCTGATGGATCTTCCCCTTTTAACCCATCTGTTCTAAGGCCAGATACAGTGTCTCGACCCGAAACGTCACCTATTCCTTTTCTCCAGAGATGCTGTCTGATCCGTTGAGTTACTCTAACTTTTTGTGTTTATCTTATGGTTATCCGACTCAATTGTACCTGGAAGAGCTCAAGTCAGACTTTACTTTAGACTATGGCTTTTAAAGATCCGGAGACGTGCAGGTGTCTAGGCTAATTGCTTGGTATCATTGTAAATTGTCCCTGGTGTGTAGGATTGTGTTAGCTAGTCAGAATGGAGTCGTTGGGCTGAATGGCCTGTTTCCACGCTGTGTCTCTAAATTAAAAACTAAAAGTTACTGTCCTTCAGCCCACCGGGTCCGCGCCAACCAGCGATCACCCCACGCATTAGCACTCAGGACTATGCTTCTCCCGGGTGCTCCGATTTCCTCCCTCGTTCTAAAGACTTACAGGTTTGTCGGTTAATTGGCTTCGGTAAAGATTGTAAATTGTCCTTCACATGTAGATTAGTACTAGTACTAATGGGGATTAGTACTATGGGGACTAGTGGGCCATAGGGCCTGTTTCCGAGCCATATCTCCAGACTTAACTAAACCAACCCCATCACGCTACACGCTAGGGACATTTTAAAATTTACAGAATCCAATTAACCAAAAAACCTGTAAATCTTTGGAGCGTGGGAGGACACTGGGAGATCATGCAGACAGCACCCGTAGTCAGGATCGAACCCAGGTCTCTGGTGCTGTAAGGCAGCAACTCTACCGCTGCACCATTCACTGAGTTACTCCAGCATTTTGTGCCCATCTGCAGTTCCTTCCTATACATGAAAAAAAAATTATAATTTGGTTGCGGGAAAAAATGAGGTGTGAGTTCTAGCCGTGATCCAGAGTACATCACACATTGTGGGATTGGAGAATCTGATGGTGCCTTGAGATGTGGGCACTAATTGATTTCACGTGGTGACTCGGTGTTTCTGCATTGACTCAGGAACCCTTCCACAGCCCGACATCCACCTCTCAGTGCCCTTGTGGGAAATACACGACACATAACGATCTGTTCTCCTCAATACCTCAATGACAAACTCAAATATAATTTGGTTGAACACTTTAACCCTGAGTATACCTCTGGGGAATGGTGTGTTCAAGAAGCTTGACGCTAATCCAAGCAGTTATCTGTTCGGTACCATTTTATTTCAGGCTTGTGAAGGAATTTAAGATTAACCCAGCAAGTTAGGCAGCTTCTCTGGAGAATAGGAATAGGTGACTTTTCCGGTTGAGACCCCTCTTCTGTTTTGTGGTGTAAAACCATGGCAGCGGATAGATACAGAAAGATGCAGTCGTTTGTTTACTTCAGTCCACGGCATTCTGTGTGCAATATTTCCTCAGGCTTTCAGGTATCACACACAGGTCACAGCACAGGAACAGGCCCTTCGGCCCACAATGTCTGTGCTGAGCCTGATGCCAAGGTAAACTAAACTCATCTGTCCACACATGAGCTATAACCCTCCACTCCCTGCATACAGATGTGCTGCTCTTACACACTTAGACACCACCATCATATACACCACCACCACCACCCTTGGCAGCGCGTTCCAGGCACCCACCTGGCGTGTTTGACAACACAGTTTGAATAACACTGTGGTGGCATGGTGGTGCAGCGGTAGATTTGCTTCCTTACAGCGCCAGAGACCATAGTTCGATCCCAACTGTTCGATCGTACAGTGGTTGTCTGTACGGAGTTTGCACGTTCTCCCCGTGACCGCGTGGGTTTTCTCCGAGATCTCCGGTTTCCTCCCACACTCCAAAGACATACAGGTTTGTCGGCTAATTGGCTCGTTCCCAGTGTAAATTGTCCCTCGTGTGTGTATGATAGCGTCAACGTGCGGGGATCGCTGGTCGGTGCAGACTCGGTGGGCCGAATGGCCCGTTACTGTGCTGTATCTCCAAACTGAACTAAACAAGGTGTTAACGCCACTGCCGTGCCAACGTGCTGCGCAAAACCACGCGGTCACAGGGAGAACGTGCAAACTCCGCTCAGACAGCACCCCAGGTCAGGGTTGAATTGTCTCCTGATCTAGCATCAACATGATGGGTTGAAAGGTCCTCCTTCCATTCCAGTCACTGGAAATGATCTGTGGATGTTACATGCAGGGCATTAACACACGCTATAACTCGTGACCAATGTCGAACTTCGACCTCAAGTTTCTCAATGCATGCAGCACCCTCCCCTTTCAGTAGGACGATTATGATGCCAAGTCTCAAGTCTTTGCGGCTCATGTTTAATAGTGGTTTCTTTTTTCCAATGACTTCAGGAGAGAAAAAAAAAGCTTTCATCACTGATTTAAATTTAGCTCTCCACAACCAGTCCAACAACCTGCTGGAAAAGAAAAGGACTGTTGGGAAAATGCTTCAATGTTGGAGGTACTGCCTTTTGGATCCAATTTCAAACTAATGTTAGCCCTCTCGGGCAAATGTATGCGTTCCCCTGATTCTGTAGTGAAGACTAGTGAGAAGATCTCCGAGTGTCCCAGGGATTCCCCGTGGATTGTCACCTTGTTGTGGTGGAGAAGCTTGTGTGGTCCTGAGATCCTGAGAGCGATGCCGTCTGGAGCTATGCTCCTGGTAGGGCCACCCATGGCGGTAAGGTCGAGGGGGATGTCCCTGACAAAGAGCAATCCAACCAAGACCTCAACGGTGGAACAGGGAGGAGGACGTTGGCTGACCTTAGTGGAGCGTCACAACGGCTGGGAAGGCGGATGAAGGCTGCAGCAGAAAAGGGTCTCTGGTCGTCTTGGACTCCATGCCTCTGGGACCTGACCCAGATCTGTCAAGGATCGTGTGGTGGCTGTCTGTGCACCAGTCTCCTCACGTTAAACAAAGTCACTCACAGGCGTCCTAACATGAGGACAGCCACACTCCTTTCGAGTGACCGCCGATGATGATCCCAGGGATTATTCTCCTCATAGAGTGATAGAGCGGCATAAAGTTATGCAGTGCGAAAACAGGCCCTTCGGCCCAACTTGCCCATACTAACCAACATGTCCCATCTACACTAGTCCCACCTTCCTGCGTTTGGCCCATATCCCTCTAAATCTCTCCTGTTCGTGTACCTGTCCAAATGTTTCTTAAACATCGCATAGAAACATAGAAACATAGAAAATAGGTGCAGGAGTAGGCCATTCGGCCCTTCGAGCCTGCACCGCCATTCAATATGATCATAGGTGATCATCCAACTTAGTATCCTGTACTTGCTTTCTCTCCATACCCCCTGATACCTTTAGCCATAAGGGCCACATCTAACTCCCTCTTAAATATAGTTGCAATAGTAACTGCCTCAACTACCTCCTCTGACAGCTCGTTCCATACACCCACCACCTTTTGTGTGAAGAGGTTCCCCTCAGATTCCTATTAAATCTTTTCCCCCTCATCTTAAACCTATGTCCTCTGGTTCTCGATTCCCCTAATTTGGGCAAGAGACTCGGTACATCTACCCGATCTATTCCTCTCATGATTTTATACACCTCAATAAGATCACCCCTCGTCCTCCTGCGCTCCAAGGAATAGAGTCCCAGCCTGCTCAACCTCTCCCCATAGCTCAGGCCTTCGAGTCCTGGCAACATCCTCGTAAATCTTCTCTATACCCTTTCCAACTTGACAACATCTTGCCTACAGCATGGTGGCCAAAACTGAATACAACACCCTAAATGTGGCCTCACCATCGTCTTATACAGGGGCAGCACAGTGGCACAATGGTAGTGTTGCTGCCTTACAGCACTTACAGTGCCAAAGACCCGGGTTCGATCCTGATTCCGACTACGGGTGCTTGTCTGTACGTTCCCTCCATGACCTGCGTGGGTTTTCTCCGAGATCTTTGGTTTCCTCCCACACTCCAAAACCATATAGGTTTAAAGGTTAATTGGCTTGGGAATAGATGTAAATTGTCCCCTAGCGTGTGTAGGATAGTGTTGATGTGCGGGGGATTACAGGTCGGTACGGACTCGGTGGACCGAAGGGGCCTGTTTCTGCGCTGTACCTGTAAACGTAACGAAACTAAACTGCTACATGACCTCCCAATGTCTGGGATTAGAAGGTGAAGGGTGTGTTTGACTGCGCTGAGTGACAATGGCCATTATTCCCAGACTCCCAACATCTGTGGTCCATTGAGGATCTCCATGTAACCGGGAACTGGCCTGGCCTTCTCACAGAGTGACACACAGCAGCTTATCCATACAGGGCATTCTGCTTACAGTGCTGCAGTTATTTAAAGCTGCCAAGAGGCGTAGTCCAAAGCAATCAGGTTACATCAGGAGTAGTGCACATTGCCAATGGTAGCTACAGTGACATATAAAACACAGGAAGCAATTTGTCTGTTTGTCAATTGGAATGACTTCTTACTGCTGTGCATTAAGTATGCTTTGTCTCGTAATGAGAGAGTTAGATTTAACTCTTTAGGCTAGAGGAATCAAGGGTTATGGAGAAAAAGCAGGAACGGGGTACTGATTTTGGATGATCAGCCATGATCATATTGAATGGCGGTGCTGGCCCAAAGGGCCGATAGGCCTACTCCTGCACCTATTTTCTATGTTTCTATGTAATAGTCCAACACAGGTTTGTTACCAGTAACCTGTTTGTTACTGCAGTGTCTCTTGCCCAGAGTAGGTGAATCGAGGTCCTGAGGACAGAGGTTTAAGGTGAATGGGCAAAGATTTAATAGCAATCTGAGGGGTAACTTTTTCACACATGGGTGTATGGAACGAGCTGAGAGAGGAGGTAGTTGAGGCAGGGACCATCCCAACGTTTAAGAAACAGTTCGACAGGTACATGGATAGTTTAGGAAAGGACTGCAGATGCTGGTTTAAACTGAAGGCCGACACAAAATACTGGAGTAACTCAGCGGGACAGGCAGCATCTCTGGGAAGAAGGAATGGATTACATTTCAGGTCAAGGCCCTTCTTCAGACTGATGTTAGGGGGGGAGGGAGATACATAGATAAGGAAGTATAGGGTGAGAAAACAGGATAAAGGGGTTGGAGATCCAGGAAAATGTAGAACAGATCATTGTTAGCTGGGAGAATGTAACAACAAAGCAGAGATATAATGTAGTTGAAGACAGTCAGTCTGGTCGGAGAACTGGGAACGGGGAGGGGTGGAGAGAGGGGGAAAGCAGGGGTAACTTGAAGTTAGAGAAGTCAATGTTCATTCTGCTGGGGTGTAAGCTGCCCAAGCGATATATGGAGGTGCTGTTGCTCCAACTTGCGCTGGGCCTCACTCTGGCAATGGAGGAGGCTCAGGACAGGAAGGTCAGTGTGGGAATGGGAGGGGGAGTTAAAGTGTTTGGCAACTGGGAGATCTGGTAGGATATGGCTGGCTTGGTGGGACATGGACCAAACGCGGGCAGGTGGGACTAGTGTAGCGTGACTCTATTACTCCCTTTAATGTAAACTAACGTCTGCATGTGCAGTTGTGACGTTTTGTGGGTGTAATTATCAATATTATTGACAGAACGGCTAGCAAAATGCAAAGCACAGATTTCTATCGCTTTGCGTAATGACAGTTCAATTAACTTCTGAAACAAGGTGCTGACCTTTTACAGCTGCAGGAGGAATGATTAATTTGCTCTCTGTGTAGTATGTGTGTGTTTTTCGACTGCTTGGTGCAGAAGGCTGGCCGTGTTAAAGCAAAGAAACAATCATAGAACTTACAACCCAGCGGTATGAATATTGAGTTTGATAACTCCAGGTATCCCTTGCATCCCCCCTCTCTCCGCCGCTCCCTCATCCTAGTCGCCGTACTAGTTTCACTGTCGTCCTGCTGAGTTTCACGGTTTGTATCACTCGCTATCACCTTCCCCACAGCCAACAATGGACCATTGTGGACTCCACCTTTCCTAGATCATCGTTGCTGGCTTGGATACCTTTTTGCATATCTTTCATTAATTTGTTCACTGTACCTGTTCATATCTCTCGGTTTCTCTCTCCCCCGACTCTCAGTTTGAATTTCGGGTCTCGACCCGAAAAGTCACCTATTCCTTTTCTCCAGAGATGCTGCCTGACCCGCTGAGTTACCCCAGCTTTTTGTGCTCCACAGAAACATGCCCTTCAGACCATAATGCCAACACCATTAAACTGATCTCCTCTGATCAATATCTGTTCTCTGCACATCCATGTGCCTGTCCAATAAGGTTCCTGAAACTTGGGTGTCATCACTGCTCTATTCCATGTCTCCACTTTTAGGCTTTGTCTGCAGTTCCCTGTCACCACATTAGCACAATCACGGGCAGCGCGGTGGCGCAGCGGTGGAGTTGCTGCCTTACAGCGCCAGAGACACGGGTTCGATCCTGACTATGGGCGCTGTCTATACGAACTTTGTACGTTTTCCCCGTGACCTGCGTGGATTTTCTCTAAGATCTGCGGTTCCCTCCCACACACCAGTGTCGTGCAGGTTCGTAGGTTAATTGGCTTGGTATAAATGTACAAAATGCAAAATTGTCTCTGGCATGTGTAGGGTAGTGTTATTGTGCGGGGATCACTGGTCGGTGCGGACGCGATAATGGCCCGGAGGGCCTGTTTCTGCGCTGTATCTCTACATGAAACAAAACTAAACAACTAAACAAAACTAAACTAAACTAATTAAACTAAACTAATCCACATCCCTATTTACTAGTTATTAGCCTTCATTATTCTTTACCCTAAAACATCTGCTATTCAGCCAACAGTAAGTTTTCTCAGTTCTCAGTCTGAAGTTTATTTAACAGCATATCAGGAAACCAGGTGGGGTGGGAGATTGCAACCTTCACGTGGTCCACCCTGTTTCAACGAATGCAATCAACCTGGCGTGCACAAACAGAAGATCAAACAGAACAAGTTGTCTTACAACTTTAGGCTGTGCACGCCATACGCAAGAAGAAGAAGGAAACCAGGTGATATACCAAGAGTTTACTGTGCGCTGATCAGCAAACAGTTTCCATCACTACAATGGCGACAAGGGCGGTACTGTGGCGCAGCGTTAGATTTGCTGCCTCACATCGCCAGAGACCCGGGTTCAACCCTGACTATAGGGGGCTGTGTGTATGGAGTTTGTACGTTCTCCCTGTGACCGAGCGGGTTTCCTCCGATTCCCTCCTGCATTCCTAAGATGTGCAGATTTGTAGGTTAATTGGCTTCTGTAAATTCCCTCTAATGTGTAGGATGCAAAACTGGGCTAACATCGAACTAGTGTATGGGTGTCCCGTGGTCGGCACGGACATGTTGGGGCGAGGGGCCTATGTCCACGCTGTATCTCTAAACAAAGCTAAACAACACTTTAGAAGGTGAAGGAAAGAACTGCAGATGCTGGTTTAAATCGAAGATAGACATAAAATGCTGGAGCAACTCAGCGGGACAGGCAGCATCTCTGGATAGAAGGAATGGGTGACATTTCGGGTCAAGACTGAAGTCTGAAGAAGGGTCTCGACCCGAAACGTCACCCAACACTTGAGGAGGACTTGATTGACTGTAAAATGCACCATAATGTGAAAAAGGCACAATAGAATTAGAATTTAACCGGCTCTTCAGACAACTTACATTGATTGATGATACTCCAAGCATATGACTTCCATCCATTTGATTTAGATGTGCGTCCTCTCCCCTACAGGCTAGAATGACATAGGGCTGAGACCCACTCAATCACCTAAGTTGACATTTTAAGTTGTAATACGAAGTGAGTGGGGCATTTTGCTTGTCACATTAAAGCAAGCTCCTCTTGCTGTGAAGCTAAAGATTCCACGATCCCCATCCTTTTTTCGTGGGAGCATAGAACACATAGAACAGTACAGCACACGAACAGGCCCTTCGGCCCACAATGGCTGTGCCGATCGTGATGCTAAGACCATATCTTACCAACCCGCACATAACCCACATCCCTCCACTCCCTGCATATCCATATGCCAACAAAAATATATTTTAAATGTCACTAATATATATCTCCTTCAACCATCGCCACTGGTAGTGCATTCCAGGCACCCAACACCCTCTGTGTAAAATACTTGCACCGCACATCTCCTTTTAACTTTGCCCTTCTCACCTTAAGCTTATTCCTTTTATTATTTTAACTTTCCCTCCTGGGATAAAGATCCTGACATCAGATCTCAGTCACAGTGGCACAGCGGTAGAGTTGCTGCCTTACAGCAAATGCAGCGCCAGAGACCAGGGTTCGATCCCGATTACGGGTGCTGTCTATAGGGATGTATTTACGTTCTCCCCGTGACCTGCGTGTGTTTTTTCAGAGATCTTCGGTTTCCTCCCACATTCCAAAGACGTCCTTGTTTGTATGTTAATTGGCTTGGTAAATGTAAACATTGTCCCTAGTGGGTGTAGGATAGTGCGAATGTGCGGGTTTCGCTGGTCGGCGCGGACACGGTGGGCCGAAGGGCCTGTTTCCGCACAGTATCTCTAAGCTAAACTAAACTAAATCTTGTGCCTTCTGTCTTGGTTGCAGAAAAAAATAAAAAGGGGAGTCCAGAATCTGGGGTCACAGTTTAAGAATAAAAGGGGTAGGCCATTTAGGACTGAGATGAGGAAAAACTTTTTCACCCAGGGAGTTCTGTGGCAGAGAATCTGTGGAATTCTCTGCCACAGAAGGCAATGGAGGCCAATTCACTAGATGTTTTCGAGAGAGTTAGATTAATCGCTTAGGGTCAAGGGATATGGTGAAAAAGTTGGTACTGATTTTGGATGATCAGCCATGATCATATTGAATGGCGGTGCTGGCTTGAAGGGCCGAATGGCCAACTCCTGCACCTATTTCCTATGTTTGTATGTTTCTAACCTCTGGCGTTCCAGTGAAAACAATCCAACTCTGCCGAAACTCTCCCTGTAGCTAATACTCGGTAGACTGGAGGACCTGTCTCCAAGCTGTATCTCTCAAGTCGAAAAGAATGGATTTTTTTGTAGAAGCAAGAAACTGCAGATTCTGGTTTACATTTAAAGACACAAAGTGCTGGAGTAACTCAGCTTTAGCCTAATCCTGGCATCATTTTGGTAAAAGGAACCTAACAAAAGCAAATCACCTGATTATTTATATGATTTGTTTGTATGCATTTATTTAGATGACATACAGTAATTTACTGAGTGTGAAGATCTATGGATAAATATACACCTTCCCATCTAATTTTGTTCATTTATCTTGGTGATTCCCCATCGTAACAACTTTGAATGGCAAGGGTAACTAACAAGAGAGCGACACAAAGCCCGGCAAAAACCCACACAGTCACAAGGAGTACATACAAACTCCGTAAAGACAGCACCCATGGTCAGGATCAAACCCAGGTCTCTGGCACTGCAAGGCACCAGCTCTACCACTGCGCCACTGAGCCACCCTTTGCTCTTTGAAAATTTGCAAAGTGAAGTTTTAAACTCGGGAGAAAATCGATGAGTGATTAGTTTAAATTCTGGGTCACAATGTAACGAATCCAACAATTCCTTGGACCAGTAGTCTAGATATTACTGCTCTAGACTGGAGCTAGTATTCACAACACTATGACTCAGAGATAAGAATACCACCTACTGAGCCATGAGTAAGAGCTGTAGGATTCACCAGGGGAAATGCAATGGTCTCTTGGTCTGATATAATTAATGGTAAAATGTCAGGATGCCATTTGCCTCAGTGAACCCAATTAGTACAACATGTATCCCTTTGAGGTCTGGCCTACTTCTAGACTTACATGAATCAATTCATCTTTGCCACATTCTGGAGGAATTCCAGCCTTAATGAACATGATCACTTGTCTGCATCAATTCCGAGAAGACATGTTAGGTTTGCTTCCAAGTTTCTTTATTTTAAATTGATGAAGGCACACCAAGCTTTTGCCTTCCACTAGTGGTGGCCTTCTTACTTTTTAATTGGCACGGTGGCGCAGCGGTAGAGTTGCTGCCTTACGCCGTCAGAGACCCTTGGTTCGATCCTGTCTACGGGTGCTGTCTGTATGGAGTTTGTACGTCCTCCCCCGTGACCGTGTGGGTTTTCTCCGGTGTGCCCTGGTCTCCTCCCGCATACCAAAGACGTGCAGGTTTGTAGGCTAATTAGCTTCTGTTATTTGTGCCTAGAACTAGTAGCATTGTAGCATAGAACCGTTGGTCAACATGGACCTGGTGGGCCAAAGAGCCTATTTCCACACTGTATCTCTAAACTGAGCTAAAAGTAAATTAAACTAAACTGATAGGCTCCATTTTACATCACCTTCACTGTCACCGTAGTGTCATTTCCCTCAATACCACCCTGTTGAAGTTGTTGAAACTCTGATCTGACTCCAATGGTGAAACTTCTTGTCAACCTTAGACTGAATATGTCTGAAGAAGGGTCCCCGCCCGAAACATCACCTATCCATGGTCTCCAGAAATCAGAAATGCTGCCTGGCCATCCGAGTTACTCCAGCACTTTTTCCCTTCCCTTGTTACCCTTTCCACGCGAGGCCGCTGCCGTGGGGAATTGTCACAATATTGAGGGACTGAGTCTGAAGACGCAAAACATTCCCTGTCCATTCCCTCTGCAGACGCCGTCAGACCCGTTGAGGTACTGCACCACTTTTTGTTTCATTCACGATTCCAGCATCTCGTGTTGAGTTTTAGTTTAGTTTAGAGATGCAGTGTGGAATCAGGCCCTTCGGCCCACCGAGTCCGTGCCGACCAGCGATCACGCATACACTAGTTCCATCCTACGCCCTAGCGGGACAAAGATAGAATGTAGACGGAGACAGGAAGACTGGTGGGTGAACTGGGAAAGGGAAGGGGACGGAGAGAGAAAGCTATCTGAACTTAGAGAATTCAATGTTCATACCACTTGTTCCATATGTTTATAGCAACCAACCTCTAATTCTTGTGACATGCCCTCCTCCCAGATGAATATCCATCCCTGTGGTTTCAATGGAAACTTTGGGCCAGATGGAGTGATGTTGAAATCATTGAGTCCACCTTCCATGAATGTGTTCCACGGAGGGTCTTGACGTATCTGCGGCAAGGAGAAGACTATCGGTCCCCGCGGGGAAATAAATATTTCATTTCTTCAGGAGAGATTATTTCTAACCAAAATGAAACGAGTCCACTGTCTTACCAAACGGAGAGAGATTGCCAAGTATCCCCTTCAGGGAAATACTGATTTATTCTTCTCGTGACTGACGTTTTATTACTCAATGCTCGTTTAAAATCCGTATCCCCGGAGGAGTCTGAGCGTGGACCCTGCCAGATTTTTGGACAATGTTTGGATTAACCAGTGGCGTGGACCTACAGCACAGGGAACCTCACTATACAGCGACGACGAGGGCTGATATTGGTGAACAACCCCTTAAGTAATTATAAAATGCTCGTGGCTCGGGCTTGCCGGCGAAACTCTGAGCTTTCTGTGTGACCCAGACATTACATGCAGACACTTGACTACAAGTCTTAGGTTTTGGCAGTCACTTTTTCCTGTATATTACTAATATGTACAGCTGACTGCGTCAGAGCAGTGCCGAGCCACTGATTAAAGCCAAGGGGCTGTGGCCGTTCTCGGTAAACAATGTGTGAACAGATCCTGTGTTTCCACTGCGCGGTTTTTGCATGAACATTCTGGAAAGTGAAACTCCTGGCACTGTGGCGATTAACTGCGTCCCGCTGATCGTGGGGTGGGGTGTCAGGCCAGACCAACTGGCACAGGGCTCCTGTGAGCAACACATTTCGTTTAGTTTAGCTTAGAGATACTGAGCACAATACTCCAAATGCGACCTCAACGGCAGCATGACCTCCCGACGTCTATGCTCAGTAGTTTAGTTTAGAGATACAGCGCGGATAAAAGGACCTTCGGCCCACCCCGTCCGTGCCGACCAACGACCTCCGCATACTAGCACTATCCTACACGCACTGTGGACAGTTTACAATTTTAACCGAAGCCGACTAACCTGCGAATCTGTACATCTTTGGAGTGTGGGGGGGAAACCGGAGCACACGTGCGGTCACAGGGAAAACGTACAAACTCCGCACAGACAGAGCCCATAGTCAGGATCATACCCGGGTCTCAGGCGCTGTGAGGTAACAGCTCTACCGCTGCATCACTGTGTCGCCATGTAGTGGAGATCTTTTTAGTAGAAATACATAAAACAAGCTCAGAGGTAACGTGGGGGACCTCATTGAAACTTACCAAATAGTGAAAGGCCTGGATAGAGTGGATGTGGAGAGGATGTTTCCACTAGTGGGTGAGTCTGGGACCAGAGGTCAAAGCCTCAGAATTAAAGGACGTTCCTTTGGGATGGAGATGATGCTGAATTTCTTTAGTCAGAGTGTGGTGAATCTGTGGAATTCATTGCCACAGAAGGCTGTGGAGGCCAAGTCAATGGATATTTTTAAGGCAGAGATAGATAGATTCTTGATTAATAAGGATGTCAGGGGTTATGGAGAGAATGCAGGAGAATGGGGTTAAGAGGGCGAGATAGATCTGCCACGATTGAATGGCAGAGTGGGTTTGATGGGCCGAATGGCCTAATTCTGCTCCTATCACTTATGAACTTATGAACATATTTTAGCTGAAATACATCAAGGGTTTTCTCCAAGACTGAGATTGATAGATTCTTGGACTTCAGGGAAATCAAGAGTTTGGGGGAATCAGGCAGGAATATGAACAGAAGCCAAGACCATATTAACCATGATTTGATTGACTGGTGATGGGGGCTCGAGAGGCATGTGGGCTGTTCCTATCTTATATTTCTTATGTTCAACTATTAAGCCTCATTAGCTGCTCTGTGGAGAACCAAGTCTGATCAGGGGACTTTGCAACTAAAACCTGACCAAACACTAACGTCTAAGATTCAAATACAAAGACAGCTGAGGAAATCTAATTTTTCATTTTAAATGCAGTTGTATGAAATAGGAAACATCTCATCAATAACGAAAAAATAAATGAGATAAATTAGATCTTATTTTAAAGCACTGGTGGCAATCTGGGTCGAATTCCCTTCAGAGAAACTGACCCGGCTACAAGAAAAGACATTTTTAACATCTTATTTATTTAAGAAAGAACTGCAGATGCTGGAAAAATCGAAGGTAGACAAAAATGCTGGAGAAACTCAGCGAGTGAGGCAGGATCTATGGAGCTAAAGAATAGGTGACGTTCCGGTTCAAGACCCTTCTTCATCTTATGCATTTTGTCACAACTATCTGGTCATAAAGCTAAATAGCTTGTGCCACAGCGTGATTAGTGATTAGTTTAGTTTGAGTTTTAGAGATACCGTGTGGAAACAGGCCCTTCGGCCCATCGAGTCTGCGTCGATCAACAATCACCCGTACACTAGTTCTAATCCTACACACTAGGGGCAATTTTACCAAAAGTCAATTACCCGGAAAACCTGTACATCTTTGGAATGTGGGAGGAAACCGGAGCACCCGGAGAAAACCCACGCGGTCACAGGGAGAGTGTGCAAACTGTGGTAGTCAGGATCGAACCCGGGTCTCTGGCACTGTAAGGCAGCACCAATACCACTGCACCACTGTGCCACCCTAAATTGACATTACCGTCATGTGTACCAAGGTACAGTGCAAAGCTTGGTTTTGCATGCTATCCCACTAAATTAGATAATATTATATATAAAAGAAAGGCAGCAATGCTAAAGTAATCAGCGGGTCAGGTAGCTTCTATGCATAGTGACTATCCATGTTCACCAAAAATGGTGCCTGATCCGCTGAGTTACTCCAGCACTTTGTGTCTTTCTTTTGTAAAACTCGCAACTGCAGTTCCTTGTGTCGGAAGGAACTGCTAATGTTGGCTTATACCGGAGATATAAATGCTGGAATAACCCAACGGGTCAGGCAGCATCTCCGGAGAGAGGGAATGGGTGACATTTCAGGGTGAGACCATTCTTCAGACTGAGAGCCAGGGGAAAGGGAGTCTAGAGATAAGGAAGTGCAAGGTGTGAAAACGATGGAAAAAAGCAGACGATAATAAGGAAATGTTGAATGGTTCTTGTTGGCTGAGGGGAAAGTGATAACACGGCATACAATCAATAATATTTAATCAGGAGGTCAGGAGGAGATCTAGTTGGAGAACTAGGGTGGAGGAGGAATGAAGAGATGGGAAGCAAGGTTTACTTGAAGTTTGAGAAATCAATATTCGTTACCGCTGGGGTGTCAGCTGCCCAAGCGAAATAAGAGGTGCTGTTCCTCCAATTTGCGCTGGGCCTCACTCTGACAGTGGAGGAGGCCCAGGACAGAAAGGTCAGTATGGGAATGGGAGGGGGAGTTAAAGTGTTTAGCAACCGGACAATTAACTGATTGCTGGCTTTCCTTTTGAGGAAAAGCAGCCCAAAGTGTGATAATAAACAAAAGTAATGTTAATGGTTTGGTACTTTCACTGAGGCAAAGTTCAGTTGGTGGTTTATTACCCCTTGTTGACAGTGCTTTCTACGACCAGGGATCCGTCTGACAGCTTTATTCACATAGAGATTGGCTCGAATGCCTGTCATGACTTCCCTCACAATTTAATGCAGGCTCAAAAGCCAGCATGTTTCAGCAGTGAGACCTTCTACTTTCAATCAAAGACAACAGACATACGAGGATATTGCCACGACTAGAGGTTCTGAGCTACAGGGAGAGGTTGAGTAGGCTGGGACTCTATTCCTTGGAGCGCAGGAGGATGAGGGGTGATCTTATAGAGGAGTATAAAATTATGAGAGGAATAGATCGGGTAGACGCACAGGGTCTCTTGTCCCAGAGTAGGCGAATCGAGGACCAGAGGACATACTGTAGGTTTAAGGTGAAGAGGAAAAGAAGTAATAGGAGTCTGAGGGGTAACCTTTCCGCACAAGGGGTGGTGGGTGCCAGAGGAGGTAATTGAGGCAGGAACTATCCCGACATTTAAGAAACAGTGAGACAGGTACATGGATAGGACAGGGTTGGAGGGATATGGGCCAAACACGGGCAGGTGAGACTGGTGTAGCTGGGACATGTTGGCCGGTGTGGGCAAGTTGGGCCAAAGGGCCTGTTCCCACACTGAACCACTCTATGACTATCCCTCTCTAGCCTGTCCCTGTAGCTCAGTTCTTCAAGTCGAGGCAAGGTGTTATTGAGTTAATTTGTTAACTTACTACAGTGTAATGTGCTGCTATATTCATTGGTCAAAGATGATAAAAATCACTCAGACTTGATTAACATGTTGAAGAGCAGAACAGAGGCTTAGCGGTCGAGTTGCTGCCTTACAGCGCCTTAATGGTGGATTTTGTCGAGCTGGTCCTGGAAGTTTTTGTAAGGGCGCTTGACTCCAGATATGAATCAATTAAGTTTAGTTTAGTTTAGTTTAGAGATACAGCGTGGAAACAGGCCCTTCGGCCCACCGAGTCCACACGGACCAGCGATCCCCAAACATTTAACACTGCCCAGCACACACCAGGGACAATTTACAATTACACCAAGCTACTTAACCTACAAACCTGTACGTCATTGGAGTGTGGGAGGAAATCGAAGATCTCGGAGAAAGCCCACGCGGTCATGGGGAGAACATACGAACTCTGTACAGACAGCGCCCATAGTCGTGTTCAAACCTGGGCCTCCGGCGCTGCAAGCGTTGCATGACAGCAACTCTACCGCTGCGCCACCGTGCCGCCTTAAATGTGTAGGGTGGCACAATGCCACAGCGGTAGACTTAGTGCCTTACAGCGCCAGAGACCTTGATTCAATCCTGACTATGGGTACTGTCTGTTTGTGCGTTCTGCCTGTGACCAAGTGTATTTTCTCTGGGTGCTCCTGTTTCCTCCCACGCTCCAAAGACTTACAGGTTTGTAGGTTAATTGGCTTCAGTAATATTGTAAATTGCCCCTAGTGTGTGGGATAGTGCTAGTGTACGGGGTCAGCACGGTCTCAGTGGGCCGAAGGGCCTGTTACCGCGCTGTATCTCTAACATCTCTCAATGGTGGTGGGATCCCTTTTGGACTGCTGGAAGAGGGAGGGCCATATTCTTGGCAAGCAATGTCGTGTCACCCAAGATAGACACAAAAAGCTGGAGTAACTCAACGGCTCAGATAGATCTGTGGAGAAAAGGAAATAGGTGACGTTTCGGGTCGAGACCCTTCTCTGCACCATCATGACCGCACCCACTGATGACCAACCCACCCTCCCTCCTTAAAACTGCAGTGTTCCTTTACTTTGGCCCAAGTAGCCCAGGATTTAAGCCCACTTCGTTCTTGACGTGCAAACTTGAAGCTCCTCAAAGACTTTGAAATGTTCCGCGATCTGCCAGTTCATCGCCAAGGCAAGATGAGTAACTGTGATTTATGGTCAAGTCATGGCATTTCCTGAGATGACCAGAGTATTTATTTACCTCGTCACAGTACTCTCATTTCAGTGCTCTGAATGTCTGATAGATTTTGACCATCGTTGACCAATGATGATAGCAGCACATTTAGATTTACGGAAACTGGCCCCACCGAGTCCGCACCGACCAGCGATCCCCACACATTAACACTACCCGTCACAGGGAGAACGTACAAACTCCGTACAGACCAGAACCCGTGGTCAGGATCGAACCCGGGTCTCTGACGCAGTAAGGCAGTAGCTCAACCGCCGCGCCACAGTGCCACCCATTAACTGTGGTAAGTTAACAAATTAACTCAAGCACCATCTTGCCAGGACTCGAGGGCCTGAGCTATAGGGAGAGGTTGAGCAGGATAGGAATCTGTTCCTTGGAGCGCAGGAGGATGAGGGGTGATCTTATGGAGCTGCAGAAAATCATGAGATGAATAGATCGGGTAGACAGGCAGAGTCTCTTGCTGTGCTAGCGAAACATCGGCCCTCTCATCGCCCGCTCACCTTGAGTCCTTCAGGCTCAACATTAAGTTCAATTATTCCTTCGTCCACTGTCTGAACTTTTGTGGCAAAGATAAGATGGTGGATTCCGGGCAATACCTACAACTGCTAATGTTCAGACAAAGGCAAGAGGGCTGTGGACTGGAGGCTCGATGGCTCGATTAGCCCATGTGTCTTCCTTGAGGCTGCTGGAATCATTGCTACTGAGAGATTCGGCATTGAAGCAAGAACTCCACATGGAGGTGAACACATGTGCAGGCCACAGTACCGACAAAATACAAAAATAAACAAGCATAGAAACAATAAAAGATTCGGCCACAGTTCCCAAACAAGCCCTGCACATGGTGGACCTGGTTTAAAAAGCACGTCATCAGTTTGACATTTCAATATTCGTTTTAAACTGATTGCAGGAGTGTTTCTGTTAAGTTTAGTGGGAGCAGCATCTTTTTTGTTTCGGCCTCCGTTGTCACTATGTACCATTCAGGTGGTTTTCTGTGTTTTTTTTAAGATCTGCAAATCAAATGGGGTGGCACGTTGGCGCAGCGGTAGAGTTGCTGCCTTAGAGCGCTTACAGGGCCGGAGACCCAGGTTCGATCCCGACTACGCCTGCTGTCTGTACATAGTTTGTACGATCTCCCCGTCACCTGCATGGGTTTTCCCCGGGATCAACGGTTTCCTCCCACACATCAAAGACGTACAGGTCTGTAGGTTAATTGGCTTGGTACGAATGTAAAACTGTCCCTCGTGTGTGTAGGGTAGTGTTAATGTGCGGGGATCGCTGGTCGGTGCGGACCCGGTGGGCCGAAGGGCCTGTTTCCTCACTGTATCTCTAAACTAAACTAAACTAAAAAAAAAACAAATTGACTCAATTGTATACTTGGATCAAGTATTATGAATTAAAATTCTGAATTAAAATTCTGAATTGTAAAATTCTTGGCACCTGCGATAACCATGTTTATTAACCACATTGTGCATAATGTTGGTACAAAGCAGTCAGATAAAAGTTCATAGTTGAGGTTCGTGTTGTGCAGTGTTCATGAGTCTGATGGTTGGTGGAAAGAAGCTATTGTTGAACTTGGCGGTCAGGAGTTTCAGACTCCAGCTCCATCTTCCTGATGGTAGGAACAAAATGAAAGGTGTTTTTTTAGTTTACTTTAGAGATACAGCGTGGAAACGGGCCCTTCGGCCTACCTAGTCCATGCCAAACAACAATCTGGTCTAGTCTACACTATAGTTCTATCCTACACCCTAGGGACAATTTGCAGCAGCCAATTGAACAATTAAACTCGTGGATGTCTTTGGAGTGTGGGAGGAAACCAGAGCACCCAGAGAAAAACAACCCAGTAGTCACAGGGAGAAACGTGCAAACTCCGGACAGACAGCACCCGTAGTCTGGATCTAACCTGGGTCTCTGGCTCTGTCAGGCAGCAACTCCACCGCTGGGCCACCGTGCCACGCACATCTCGTTTCACCTTAAACCTATGGCCTCTAGTATGTGACACTTACACCTTGGTGGAAAAGCTACTGATTGTCGAGCTTGTCTATGCCTCTCATCTGTGCCTGTCTCATGTGGTCTCCCCTCAGCCGTCATTAACTGCCTTTTTGAATAGCTTAATTCCTGGAACCTGACACATAGGACGAGGTTGCCAACCTTTAAGAGAAGTCAAGAGTGTTTTATTGTCATATGTCCCGGATGGGACAGTGAAATTCTTACTTGCTGCAGCACAACAGAATATGTGTAAACATCGTACATAACGGAGGAAGAGAATAAAAGTTCAATAAATAACAAATAAAGTGCAATAATAATATAGTCTTTTGCAGTTCAGAGCTCAGAGCTTATTTGTTTTTGTGTTTAATAGCCTGATGGCTTTAGGGAAGAAGCTGTTCTTGAATCTGGACGTGACAGTTTTCAGGCTCCTGGACCTTCTTCCTGATAGCAATGGTGGAATTAGTGTGTGGCCAGGATGGTGTGGGTCTTTGATGATTTTGGCTGCCTTTTTGAGGCAGCGACTTCGATAGATCCCTTCAACGGTGGGGAGGTCAAAGCCGGTGATGGACTAGGCAGTGGTCACAACTTTTTTCAGTCTTTTCCGCGTTCCTGGACGTTCAAGTTGCCGAACCAGGCCACGATGCGACCAGTCAGAATGCTCTCTACCGAGCACCTGCAGAGGTTTAGGAGAATCCTCTTCGACATGCCAATTCTCACTGATTCCATTTATACAGAAACACCTGGGCGGCGCAGCGGTAGAGCTGCTACCTTAGCGCGCCGTGTTCGATCCTGAGACTACAGGTGCTGTCCGTAAAGAGGGCCGCCGGGCCTGTTTCCGACGGTATCTCCAAGGTCCAATGTAAAGTATAGTCTAAAGCTCAGCTTGGCGTCACATTTGCACAAACATTGTGGACCGAAGGGCCCCATGCCTGGGCTGCACTGTTCTATGTTCTACGTTTTTTTTTAACACAAACACTCTCACGCAGGTCTAACATGAGCAAACAAGTCAAACGCCGCCCTAAGAAAATAATGATTCTCAAAGGAGGTCGAGAGACTTCAGGCAGTGAGCACGCGGAAATGTGGACTTTTTGATGGATCTCCAATCAACGTGACCAGGCATGGGTCAGAAGGAATCCTTTGAAGCAACGTGCACAGCGTTGCGTCTAACCAACCCCACTGAACTGTTTAGACTTGTAGCAAGGGTCACAGCTGGCTTGACTACAGGGTCTAACTCTTCCACAGACACTCGTGCTGATCCGTGGCTCAGCTGGAAGTGGCATGCTCTGGAATGAGTGGCGGCAGCCCTTCAGTGGACCAGCGCACATGTTATTTTCCAACGGTGCGTGTACGTACACATCGGCTGACGGTTTTCAAGATTTATTTTTGCACTCGGTTTGAATCCGACCAGCTGTGTGTGGTCGACGAGGAATTGTTCCTCGTGATCGCGCTCGATCAATAAAACAAATCTTGTTGGATATGTTATGGTTTTTTCGGTTTGTAGTCCAGATTTGTCTTCTCGTGGCACCTAAATATGATGTCATTTTGGACGATGAGTCTGGAGGTGGAAAGTGATTCCTAATATACCAGCTACCACATCCGAGGAACAGATAACTAATGAAGGATGGTAAAGATTTGGCTGCTCTGTTTAGCATGTGTTCCTTGTGTTCATTTTTTAGGTATTTTATTTTTTAGTCTTTTTTGATACACAGCGTGGAAACAGGCCCTTCGGCCCACCGAGTTCCTGCCGCCCAGCGATCCCCCGCACACTAATGGGTCTGTCCCACATGGCGATTATTTTTAGAGACTGCCGGCGTCATATCAGTGTCGCCAAAATATTTTGAACATTTCAAAATCCAGCGACGACAAAAAAAATGTTGCGACATTTGAAAAAAAACCGGGCGTCAATACGTCATCACACCGCGTCACGCCGCATCACGCGCACATTTTTCGGTGACCTGATACGTCAGTCAATGATACCAGCAGTCACTGAAAAAATCGCCAAGTGGGACAGGCCCTTAACACTATCCTACACATACTAGGGACAATTTACAATTTTACCGAGGCCAAATAACCTACAAACATGTACGTTTTTGGAGTGTGGGAGGATACCGGAGCACCCGGAGAAGACACTCGCAGGTCACGGGGTCAACGTACAAACGCCGTACAGACAGCACCCGTAGTCAGGATCGAACCCGGATCACTGGTGCTGTAAGGCAGCAACTCTACCGCTGCACCACCGTTGTTTATTATATGCTATCAATGAATATTGTGTTTGCAGGCCTCTTGTGCTGCTGAAAGTAAGAACTGAATTGTTCCATTGACGGTACATATGACAATGAAACACTCGCGACTCTTGATTCCTGGCAAAGCTCTCTCATTTGTTCCAAGTTTCATTTCTCGACCATTTCTATATTGCCGTGAATGAGAAGAAGATACACAGCTTGTGTACCCCATGCATTCAGTTTGTGACATTGAAAGCAATTGTGCGTTTAAAACTCCAGCACTTTGTGTTTTCCAGCATCAGCTGTCACTTGTCAGTGGTGTCTGTTGTTTCCCAGTCATAGAGTCATAGAGTGATACAGAGTGGAAACAGCCCCTTCAGCCCAATTTGCCCACACCAACCAACATGTCCCAGCTACACTAGTCCTGCCTGCGTTTGGCCCAGATCCCTTCAAACCTGTCCTATCCATGTACATGTCAAACTGTTTCTTAAATGTTGGGATAGTCCCTGCCTGAAATCCCTCCTCTGGCAGCTGGTTCCATACACCCACCACCCTTTGTGTGAAAAAGATACCTCTCAGATCCCTATTAAATCTTTTCCCCTTCACCTTGAACCTATGGTTCAGATCGGTTTTCCTCTGTATTGTATCAGGAGGGTGAGCTTCATATTTAGTTATTCACCTTCATTCCCTTTATCATGTGTCTGTGCACCGTGGATGGCTTGATTGCAATCATGTATAGTCTTTCTGCTGACTGGTTAGAATGCAACAAAAAGCTTTTCACTGTACCTCAGTACACTTGACAATAAACTAAACTAAACTAACTAACTTTAGTTTAGAGATGCAGCGCGGAAACAGGCCCCTCGGCCCACCGAGCACATGCTGGCCAGCGATCACCCCGTACACTAACCTATACACACTAGAGAGCAGTGCTGAACTACTATCTAACTCATGGGTGACTGTCGGACTATCTTTGATCGGACTTTACTGACTTTATCTTGCATTAAACATTATTCCTTAATCATGTATCTGTACACTGTGAATGGCTCGATTGTAATCATGTATTGTCTTTCCGCTGACTGGTTAGCATGCAACAAAAGCTTTTCACTGTACCTCGGAACACGTGACAATAAGCTAAACTGAACAGAACTGAATTGAATGAGGGACACTAGGTTTTCTTTCCAATTTGAATTCCAGGCTATTTAATTAACTGAATCTAAATTCCATAGCTGCTGGGGTGGGGATTTAAAGCTCATATTTCTGGATTATTAATCAAGGGTTCCAGATTATTAATTTGATAATTTAATAGCCAGCGTCTCAACCCCTAAGCACCAGCATGGAGGGACTGCTGGAGCCGTAGCCTTTTAGGGACCCATCATTCTAACGGATGAGTTAGAATCAGGCCCTATCGTTCTTTAAGTGTACATCAAAAATCTCAAAGCTGCATATTGCATAAAATCTAGCTTACTGGGACAATATTTATCCCGCAGTAAACATCACAGAAATAGAACGGGGAGATGATGAGGAATTTCTTCAGCCAGAGGGTGGTGAATCTGTGGAGTTCATTGCGACAGACGGCAGTGGAGGCCAAGATATTGGGTGATTTTTTGTGGCGATTGTTAAGTTTCTTTATTAGTAAGGGCGTCAATGGTTGTGGGGAGAAGGTGGGCGAATGGGGCTGAGAGGGAAAATAGATCAGCCATGATCGAATGGCGAAGCAGACTCGATGGGCCGAATGGCCTACATCTGCTCCTATGACCTATGAAGTAATGAACACTGATTAGAAACAAGGAACTGCAGATGATACTGCGAGAGTCAAGTCAAGAGTGTTTTATTGTCATATGTCCCAGATAGGACAATGAAATACGTGCTGCAGCACAACAGAATATGTAACCATAGCACATAACGTGAGAGTTCACTGTGTGTATACACATGCACACATACTCAATAAATAACAAATATAGTGTAATAATAATCATAGTCTGTTGCAGTTCAGAGCTTATTTATTGTCATGTTTAATAGCCTGATGGCTCTAAGGAAGAAGCTGTTCCTCAATCTGGACGTCACTCCAAGTAACGTGCCTGGAGTAACTGAGTTACTCCGGACACAAGGTGCTGGGGTAACTCAGCAGGTCAGGCAGCATTACTGGGCAACATGGAGAGGTAACATTTCAGGTCAAAAAGATAGTCTGACCATTAATATCTTATTGCTGTTTGTGGTAGCTTGCGACACAGAAATTGGCTGCATGCGCCTACATTGCAACAAGGATTACACTTTGCTGGGGTTCGTCCACTGTAGAGGGCGTATACACCATATGAGGCCAGGAAAAGCACCATAGAAATGCAAGGCATTCTTTAAAGAATTGGGATTCTGAGATCATCTGGAAGCTTTCAAGAATTAGATAGAACCCATGGAGATAGCGGAGTCAGGGGATATGGTCAGAAGGCAGGAATGGGGTACTGATTGTGGATGATCACCCATGATCACAGTGAATGGCGGTGCTGGCTCGAGGGGCCAAATGGCCTACTCCTGCTCCTATTGTCTATCATCTATTGTCTATCTCACTGCACCCAAGGAGGTGAATCTTTTTGCCTTTGATTCCCTTGCAGTGGGATAGCCATAGAGTGATACAGCATGGAAACAGGCCCTTCGGCCCAACTTGCCCACACCGGCTAACATGTCCCAGCTACACTAGTCCCACCAGCCCGCGTTTGGTCCGTATCCCTCCAAACCTGCCCTATCCATGTACCTGTCTAACTGTTTCTGAAACATTGGGATAGTCCCTGCCTCAACTACCTCCTCTGGCAGCTCATTCCATACACCCACCACCCTTTGTGTGAAAAAGTTCCTCTATTAAAGACGACTTTGGATCTTGGTATTTACTATCTGGCTTCTTGGGGAACTCTGACCCATGGAACAAGATAAAACTTCTGCGGTTGTTTCAGGGTGGAGAGAGCGCCATCTGGTGGTTATTTGCACCGCAAAACTCATGAGGAACGGACTCCCTCTCATCCCACCTCTCTCTTCATTGGAAAATGTTGCAGGACAACAGACCACGAGGGGCAGCACGATGACGCAGCGGGTAGAGTTGCTGCCTTACAGCGCCAGAGACCGGGTTCGACGGGTGCTGTCTGTACGGAGTTTGCACGTACTCCCCGTGACCTGCGTGGGGTTTCTCCAGCATCTCCCACACACCAAAGACGTACAGGTTTGTAGGGTAATTGTCTTGGTGAAATTGTAAATTGTCCCTAGTGTGTCAGGTCGTGTACGTGTGCGGGGATTGTTGGTCGGTGCGGACTCAGTGGGCAAAGGGCCTGTTTACCCGCTGTATCTCTCAAAGTCTAAAGAGGATAAGGAACCTTAATAAAAAGAAACGAATTGGATGAAAATAGAAAATCTTATTCTCACGCCTCTGGTTGTTCCTCACCAGCCCCATAATCCCTCTTTGAAGGAACCCTTACCGTTCAAATATTCCTTATTTTCCGTAGGTATTTCCCGACTGGCAACGTATCACTGCATCCAAATCCCGTTTGGATTCACCATTCCTGTAGGCAAGATGACTTGACAACCATGGGAGGCACAGTGCCGCAGCGGTAGACTTGCTGCCGTACAGCGCCAGAGACCCGGGTCCGATCCTGACCACGGGTGCTTGTCTGTATGGAGTTTGTACGTTCTCCCCGTGACCCGCGTGGGTTGTCTCCGGGATCTCCGGTTTCCTCTCACACTCCAAAGACGTACAGGTTTGTAGGTCAATTGGCCTGGTATAAGTGTAAATTGTCCCTAGTGTGTGTAAGATAGTGATAGTGTTAATGTGCGGGGATCACTGGTCGGCACAGAATCGGTGGGCCAAAGGGCCTGTTTCTGCACTGTGTCTAAACTAAACTAAACCTGTCAGATGTAAAAAGCTAGAGTAGCTGGAGTAAAGCATCTCTGCATGTCCCGCTGAGTTACTCCTGCTTTTTGTGCCCATCTTCTGTTTAAACTAGCATCCGCAGTTCCTTCGTAAACTAAAGCTGTCTCCATGCTGTATATTGTTCAGCTGATATCGATCCCTTACAGTAGATGAAATCTAAGGTGAAAATACATCTTTTCAAGCATTCGCTTATAGATTTTTGCATTTGTGACCTTTAATTGTTTTTTCAGAGACACAGGCTACGAAACATGCACACATATATATATATATATATATATATATACTAATTGTAATAAAAAGGAACTTCAGATGCTGGTTTCTATCAAAGATAGATATAAAACCTTGACCTGTAAAGTCACCTATCCATTTTCTCCAGAGATGCTGCCTGACCTGCGGAGTTATTCCAACATTTTATGTCCCATCATACGTACCTGTTGCATAATCAAAGAGAGAGAGGGGGGGGGAGGGGTACCAACTCAGTGCAGACAGCACATGAGACCAGGATTACACTCGGGTCTCTGGCGCTGTGGGGAGATGCTGGTTTACACCGAAGATAGACACAAAAGACCGGAGTAACTCAGCAGGACAGGCAGCAGCTCTTGGGAGAAGGAATGGGTGACGTCTCGGGTCGAGACCCTTCCCTCTTACTTCGGACATTGGGTCTTTTGCACTCATATATTTTCATTGCCTTTCTTGGTTCTTCAGACCAACTGGTTACGTGCTCAGACAATGGATCACATTGTGCTGAGTTATTCAGTGCTTCAGGATTCAATGTTGATGCTTCGGAAAGACTACGCATCAGTCTAAATTTTTCTTTTGTGTGTCTTGTAGATTATTAAAATATTGACACTAATATATCCGGTGGTGAGTGCCGGGGTTCGGACGGGTCCGCAGTGGGCGTCGGAAGTCGGTCGAGAATGCCCGGCCGAGAGCAAAGAGGGACCAGGTGTGGTAGGGAGCCGCTGAGAGAATGAAGAGGTACACCTTGTAACAGTCGGCGCCCTTCATGTGGCGACTCTTCACATACTTTGTCTATGGTTCGCAAAGCAAAGAATTTCACTGCGACATGACACATGTGATCATAAAATATCAGTGGTGGCACGGTGACTTACAGTTCTTGCAGCGCCTGAGACCCAGGTTCGATCCTGACTACCGGTGCTGTCTGCTCGGAGTTTGTACGTTCTCCCCGTGATCCACTTAGGATTTTCTCCAACGCTCCAAAGGTTTGTACGCTAATTGCCTTGGTATATTCTTACTTGCTGCAGCACAACAGAATATGTAAACATAGTGCATAACAGGAGAAGAAAAAATGTTCAGTGCGTGTATATATACACATACACACATACTCAAAAAAAAGTTTTATAATGCAATAATAATAGTCTGTTGTAGATTCAGAGTTTATTTGTTGTCATGTTTAATAGTCTGATGGCTGTAAGGAAGAAGCTGTTCCTGAACCTGGACGTTACAGTTTTCAGGCTCCTGTACCTTCTTTGCGATGGCAGTGGTGAAATGAGTGTGTGGCCAGGATGGTGTGGGTCTCTGATGATGTTGGCTGCCTTTCTGAGGCGGCGACTCCGATAAATCCTTTTTTACACAGAGAGTGGTGAATCTGTGGAATTCTCTGCCACAGAAGGTAGTTGAGGCCAGTTCATTGGCTATATTTAAGAGCGAGTTAGATGTGGCGCTTGTGGCTAAAGGGATCAGGGGGTATGGAGAGAAGGCAGGTACAGGATACTGAGTTGGATGATCAGCCATTATCATATTGAATGGCGGTGCATGCTCGAAGAGCCGAATGGCCTAATCCTGCACCTAATTTCTATGTTTCTATGTTTCTAAATCCCTTTGATGGTGGGGAGGTCAGAGCCGGTGATGGACTGGGCAGTGGTCACTACTTTTCGCAGTCTTTTCCACTCCCATTCGAGTTGCCGAACCAGCCCATGACAGTGTTAATGTGCTGGGATCACTGGTCGGTGCGGACTAGGTGGACCTGTTTCCGCACTGTATCTCTAAACTAAAAATCATTGATTTCACTAACAAGTGCATACCAAGTGGTTGCATCTCAGGCTGGTTCGGGCCCATTTCAGTGCCTGTTTGACGATGTAACCTCATACCCAGCGAACAAGCGAAAGCAGCAAATTATTTTACGGGGAGGAGGTGACATTTAGTTCACCTTCCCTCAGCGTGAATTACGGGACATCGACACTGATTATAACTTTAAGGGACTTTGTTAAAGATCGGCTGGGGACTGGCCTCTGCCTTAAGGAGCACCGCGAGAGAGAAAAAAAACTCCTCCTTCTCGTTAACGTAAAGATGTACTAAATGAGCCGCAGGCAATAGCTTCAGTAGTCTGGTTATGTGGGACTGTCTCTGACCCTCACTGTTTTATCAGTGTGTGCTAATAGGCCTGACCTAGAGACCCTGAGGAGAGGTCTCGGCCACTGCTGCCCGTTCGTTACCAGTGGAGACTCTGCCCGCAGGATTGGTGTGACAGCCTGTGTTTAATCAATTTCACAGGGTAAATGGAAGATTGGCTCCTTCTCTGTTACTCAACACCGGAGCTGCCAGGACTGCTGACCGGGGACCAGGGCTGCCTCTTTGATGTCGTGTCAGCAGCCAAAGGAGCTACAAGGGACTCCAGCAGAGACGCCTTTGAGGGCTCGTTGCAGGGGGAAGCGCGGTTTAATATTGATCACTCGATAAAACAGTCACCTATTATTGCCATTAATCAAGCAATTAGGGGCTAATTATTAGCGGGGAGGGGGGAGGAACGCTGGTTGCCTGAAGCAGTCACGGATGGCTGTGTTCTTGGATGACTCTCTCTCTCTCTCTCTCTCCCTGCAAAACAGTGGCTGGAGTTTTATCTCTAATTAGGTTGGTGTGAGCTGTGCCAGTGTACTGCCTGAAGACTGTCAGTTCCCTTTCAGTGATCTTATTGTCCAGATCAAAGCAAGGCGGCCTTCATGACAGACTGACTGGGCCCAATCCTGACAATCACTGTTTATGTGAAGATACAGTCGGCTGATAGAGCTGACTGAACTGTTTTGGCAATTAACCTTTTATTTCGACTTCAGACTTTTACTTCGGACTTTGGAGCTACAGTGCGGCCCATCGTGTCCCCCAGTCCTGTGCCAGTCCCCAGACGGGGAGCACGAGTAGGAAGGAACCGCAAATGCTGGTTTAAACCGAAGATAGACACAAAATGCTGGAGTAACTCGGCAGGGACAGTCAGCATCTCTGGAGAGAACTTATGGGTTGACATTTCAGTCTGAAGAAGGGCCTCGACCCGAAACGTCACCCATTCTTAAATGGGAGCAGTTGGCTACTTGATACACTTCTGACAAGTTTAATTTAGTCTGAAGAAGGGCCTCGACCCGAAACGTCACCCATTCCTTCTCTCCAAATAAGTTGCCTGTTCCGCTGAGTTACTCCAGCATTTTGTGTCCATCTTCGGTTTAAACCAGCATCTGCAGTTCCTTCCTACACAGTTAATTTAGTTCTAGTTCAGTTTAGAGATACAGCGTGGAAACAGGTCCTTCGGCCCATCGAGTCCATACCGACCTGCAATCGCCCTTTAGACTTTGGACTTTAGGGGTACAGAGCGGAAACAGGCCCTTCAACCGACCAAGTCAGTGCCGACCAGCGATCACCCTGTACACAAGCACTATCCTACACACAAGGCACAATTCACAATATTTTACTGAAGCCAATTAACCTACAACCTGTACGTCATTGGAGTGTGGGAGGAAACCGGAGCACCAGGAGAAAACCTTTGCGTTCACAGGGAGAAAGTATAAACTACGTACACACAGCACCCATAGTCAGGATTGAACCCGGGCCACAGGTGCTGTAAGGCAGCAACTCTACCGCTGCGCCACTTTCTTACACACCTCTCCTCCACTCCTTGGCTATTTTTTATTGTAACATATATTTTACATCTAGAGAGAACAGTGCAACACAGGAACAATCCCATATCAATGCCGACGATTTTTTTTCGTGATTTAACAAAAACCAAATCAGCGCAGTAGTGCAGCGGTAGAGTTGCCACCTTACAGCGCCAGAGACCCGGGTTCGATCCAGACTACGTGCGCTGTCTGTACGGAGTTTGTATGTTCTCCCCGTGACCTGCGTGGGTTTTCTCCGGGATCTCCGGTTTCCTCCCGCACTTCAAAGAAGTACAGGCTTGTAGGTTGTGTAGGAAGGATCTGCAGACGCTGGTTTAAGCCGAAGATAGACTCCAAATACGTACAGTTTTTCAGCTTAATTGGCTTGGTATAATTCTAAATTGTCCCTAGTGCGTGCGTAGGATAGACGTAGTGCATGGGGATCGCTGGTCGCCACGGATTCGGTGGGCCGAAGGGCCTGTATCCGCGATGTATCTCTAAACTAAATTAAAATTTGCCAACAGCTGCCAATGTGACCTATGTCTTGGCAATATCTTGCCAAGCACTTTGGTTAAATGTTATAAAGTTTACTGTGATGAATACGTTGAATTTCAGTAACGTCCACACAAAAGGTGAACAACCTGATCTTGTTGACGAATAACTCTAACAAAATAACCCCCAAATAATTGGGGTAGCAGGGTGGTGCAGTGATAGAGTTGCTGCCCTACAGCTCCAGAGACATAAAGGTTTGTAGGTTAATTGGCTTTGGTGAAAATTGCCCCTAGTGTGTAGGATAGGGCTAGTGTATGGGGATCACTGGTCAGTACAGACCCGGTGGCCCTTCGGCCCACCGGGTCTGTGCTGACCAGCGATCCCCATACACTAGCCCTATCCTACACACTATCCTACACACTAGGGACAATTTACATCAAAGCCAACCTCTACATATCTGCACTGTATCTCGAAACTAAACTAAATTAAATTAGCCCTAACTTCTTTTCCAGTCACTCGATCAGAGACTAGAGAGAAGGCAACCGGAGACGACTGATGTAAGTCTGGTAGGAGAGGGAACCGGGTTCGATCCTGACTCTGTGTGTTGTCCGTATGGAGTTTGTACGTCCTCCATGTGACCTGCGTGTGTTTTCTCCGGGTGCTCCGGTTTCCTCCCACATTCCAAAGACGTGCAGGTTTGTAGTTTAATTGACTCCTGTAAATTGTCCTTAGTGTGTGTGTGTGTGTGTGTGTAGGATAAAACCTATGTGCGTACTGGTGATCGCTGGTCGGCACGGACTCGGTGGGCCGAACGGCCTGTTTCCATGCTCCTACCTCCAAAGTCTAAAAAGGTCTACAGCCATGTTTTAGAAAGGAAGCTGAAACCTTGCTGGAGGGAAAGAACAATTATCCCCCTGGTTTTAAATACACATTACTGCTAATGGAGCCGAATTCACAAGTGTATCATGAGAGGCAGACACTGCCCTGTGAAACCCGGGCTGGATACAGGCCAGAGTGTAGTACATTGAGCTATGTTAAATTAATAGTCAGCAAAATGAGTATTGAAAGATTGGAGCAAATTACAGCCTCCAAATTATGCACGCAGGGACAACACTTCACTTGAAGGTTCTTAGCGTGAATATGAAACTCGGTAGGGGAGCTTCAGAACGAGCTCATTACCTTCATCAATGGCCTGCTAGTCGCTCTTGCATGCATGGTTAGAATTGCGTAGTGACATGGAGAGAAACGTCTGGCTCGTGGGCTCGGATTGATCCAGCCCAGGTAAATCTGTGTGTGGTGCAATCCAGGGGAAAGGTAATTGTTCGTTGCTTTGCCCCTTGTCAGCTTGAAAACTTCACGAAACTTCAGCCAAAACCCAGAACGCGGTGCACAGCTGACAAGCTCCCTTAGTTTTGAGTTAAGAGTTTTATTTCTTCAATTCAATTAAATATTACAAGCTTGTAGGCTGCTGCAATTAAATCACAAACTGTGGAGGTAAAATGAAACAGGGAACTTTAGTTTAGTTTAGTTTAGAGGTACAACGCGGAAACAGGCCCTTCGGCCCACCGAGTCGATCCCTGCACATCAACACCTACACACATTGAGGGACAATTTCACATTGATAACCAAATCAATTAACCTGCACGTCTTTGGAGTGTGGGAAGAAACCAAAGATCCATGGAGAAAACCCATGTGGTCACGGGGAGAACGTACAAACTCCATACAGACAGCACCCGTAGTCAGGATCGAACTCGGGTCTCTGGCGCTGTAAGGCAGCGACTCTACCGCTGCGACACCGTGCATGCATGTAATAAAACTATATCCGGCATAGATATTTTAAATGGAATAGAGATTTCAAATAGATTCTGGGGCAGCTCCAAGATGGCGGCGCTGTGGGAGGAAAACAGAGCAGCCGGAGGTAACCCATGTGGTCACAGGGAACATGGAAACTCCATGCAGATAGCACCCGAGGTCAGAATTGAACCAATTGAACCAGAATCATTCCAAGATGGCGGCGCTGGCTTAACCGCTGCGGCCCACCTTTTTTCTTTCTTTTTGTTCCTTTGTCATGTTTTAGTTAATTTTGTTTTATTAAGTTGTGTATGTGTGTGGGTGGGGTGGGAGAAACATGTTTTGGTCTCTTCCTTCGGGGGATGCAACTTTTTTTCTGTCGTATTCCCCGTCCCCGTCTCCATCTGCGCCGAGGCCTAATGGCGGAGCTGGCGGCCTCGGAGCTGTGGCGGCGGTGGGAGCGGCAGCGGCAGCGGAGACCCGACTCAGCCTCGGAGCTGTGGCGGCGGCAGCAGCGGCAGCGGAGACCCGACTCGGCCCGGGAACTGTGGCGGCGGCAGCGGCGGTGGCAGCGGCAGTGGAGATCCGACTCGGCCCCAAAACTGTGGCGGAGGCAGCGGCAGCGGAGACCCGACTCGGCCCTGGAACCATGGCGGCGGCAGCGGAGACCCGACTCGGCTTTGGAGCTGTGGCGGCGGCAGCGACCACCCGTGGAGTTTGAACCGGCCCGTTCGCGGAGCACGGTTGAGCCGCGGGATTTACCATCACCCGGTGGGGTCACAACATCTGGAGCCTGGATCGCCTCGGCGCAGAGGGAGAACAAAGAGGGAAGAGACAGCGACTTTAAGATTTTGCCTTCCACCACAGTGAGGAGGTGTTTGGTGAACTCACTGTGGTGGATGTTAAATTTGTGTTGATTGTGTGTTTTTGTCATTTTTTATTATATGTATGACTGCAGGGAAACGAAATTTCGTTCAGACCGAAAGGTCTGAATGACAATAAACGAATCTAATCTAATCTAATCTAATCTAAGGTCGGAGGAGCAGCTGGTAGAGCAGCTTCCTCAGAACGCTAGAGACCCCGGTTCAATTCTGACCTTGGGTGCTATCTGTGTGGAGTTTCCATGTTCCCTGTGACCACATGGGTTTCCTCCAGCTGCTCTGTTTTCCTCCCACATCCCAAAGACGTGCAGGTTAGGTAGATGTCCAAGTTGGATAGGCCTGGCCAAGATGGCCATCCACGAGTCGTGGAAGAGGGCTTTGCCCGAGCTAGATGCTTGCCGCTTATATTTGTAAGGATTGTAACATAGTTGTTTGATAATTTAATGTCCAGATAATTTGGTGATTTTATACTATGGTGGTGGGTGTGTTACCATGGTTTTGTTTTGTATTGTGATCGTAATTAAATTTATTATTTTTGATTAAAATTTTTTATTTTTTTTAAAGACGTGCAGATTTGTAAGTTAATTGGTCATTGAAAATTCTCTTGTGTATGTTTGGAGTGGATGAGAAAGCGAGTGGAATAACATCGAACTGGTGTGAAAGGGTGATCGATGGTTGTCGTGGACCAAAGGTCAGGACCCGTAGGTTGGGTTTTGTGTTGCAAGGTAAGTGTCATAGAGACATAGAAATATAGAAACAGCAGGGAAACGGGCCCTTCAGCCCAACTCATCCATGCCAAGCAAGTTGCCTAAACAAACAAGTCCCACATGTACTTGGCCCATATCGCCCTCCAAACCTTCCCTATCCATGAAATGACACCTCTCTAAACTGTTCAAAAGGGAACTGCAGATGCTGGAATATCGAAGGTACACAAAATTGCTGGGGAAACTCAGCGGGTGCAGCAGCATCTATGGAGCGAAGGAAATAGGCGACGTTTCGGGCCGAAACCCTTCTTCAGACTGATGGGGGGTCAGACCTCTCTAAACTGACCTGTTTAACTGAATTATTCCCTCCTGTTTAGTTTAGCTTATCCGGAGGCTATAGCGAATCGTCCGATCAGCTGAGAAGGTTATTGGCTGCAACCTTCACTCCATTGATGAACTGTACACTGCAAGGGCCAGGAAGTGAGCGGGTAAGAACATCTCTGACCCCTCTCACCCTGGCCACAAACTCTTTGAATCACTTCCCTCTGGAAGGCGACTCCGGACTGTCAAAGCTGCCACAGCCAGACATAAAAACAGCCTTTTTCCCCACGAGTACTAGCTCTACTCAATAGCCAAAAGTCTGTAGCCTCCTTTTGCTCTGGTATTTTATTTAATTCACATGTTTAATCAATAATGTTTTATTATTAATGTTTAATGTTTTATGTGTCATTCCTAACTGTCACTGTATGTCATTGTCACTTGCGGGCGGAGCACCAAAGCAAACTCCTTGTATGTGAATACTTGGCCAATAAATATCATTCATTCATTCATTCATTCATTCATTCATTCATTCATTTATTTTAGATATACAGTGCGAAAACAGGCCCTTCGGCCCACCGAGTCCGCACCGACCAGCGATCCCCTCACATTAACACTATCCTATACACACTAGGGACAATTCACATTTATATTAAGCCATTTAAAAACCTGTATGTCTGGAGTGTGTGAGGAAACCGAAGATCTCAGCGAAAAGTCACGGGGAGAGCGTACAAACTCCGTGCAGACAGCACCCGCAGTCGGGATCGAACCCTGGCCTCTGGTGCTGAAAGCTCGGTCAGGCTGCAACTCTACCGCTGCGCCACCCTGGCCGCCCTGCAAGGGGCTTTGACAATGAAAAGGACTCAGAGAAAATAATCAGTCGACTCAGTCCCAACAGTCTCACCAGGCTGTGGGTTAAAATCGCTCTGTGAATCCTGCCATTTACCTATAGCTGGCAAGATTAAGTCTGATTTGGGTTTCAGGAAGCACAAGCATTCAACCATTTATGAGATGAAGTCCAAAGGTCCAATAAAAATACACTACAGCAGGGCAGCCAGTACAAGCAAGACAAATATTAAGGCAAATAATGTTGTTGTGTTTCTTTGGCCCACATTTGACCTTCAGTTTGAGAAGCCCATGACTGTTTAAAAACTGGTACCCAGCCACAAAAATCATGGTTCATTTGTCCTGTAGCAGCACACATCTCTCTCTCTCTCTCTCGCTCTCTCTCTCTCTCTCTCTCTCTGTACAACCGTACAGACAGCGGTAGAGTTGCTGCCTTACAGCAAATACAGAGCCGGTGACCGGATTCGACCCCGACTACGGGTGCTGTCAGTACGGAGTTTGTACGTTCTCCCCGTGACCTATGTGGATTTTCTCCGAGATCTTCGGTTTCCTCCCACACTCCAAAGACGTACAGGTATGTAGGTTAATTGGCATGGTAAGTGTAAAAATTGTCCCTAGTGTGTGTAGGATAGTGTTAATATGCGG
This sequence comes from Amblyraja radiata, assembly GCF_010909765.2. Lineage (NCBI taxonomy): Eukaryota > Metazoa > Chordata > Chondrichthyes > Rajiformes > Rajidae > Amblyraja > Amblyraja radiata. Next base: position 14,363,633 of record NC_045981.1, on the reverse strand, counting down.
GGATCGCTGGTCGTCGCGGACCTGGTGGGCCGAAGGACCTGTTTCCACACTGTATCTCTAAACTAAACTAAATAATACCAGCAGGCTGTGTATCGAGCTGAGAGGAATAGATTAGGTAGACACAAGGATTCTCTTGCCCAGAGTAGCGGAATCGAGAACCAGATGGCATAGGTTTAAAGTGAGGGGGGAAAGGTTTCGTAGGAACCTGATGGGGTAACTTTTTCACACAAAGGGTGGTGGGTGTATGAAACGGGCTGTCGGAGGAGGTAGTTGAGGCAGGGACTATCGCGACGCTTATGAAACATTTAGACAGGTACGTGAATAGGACAGGTTTAGAGGGGTATGGGCCAAACGCAGGTAGGTGGGACTAGTGTAGATGAAACATGTTGGCCAGTGTGGGCACGTTGGGCCAAAGGGCCTGTTACATCGCTATCTATATTACTAAAAGTCTCATCTTGACCACTTCCTGTTATTCTGTATATTGATTTTAGAAAAAAAACGCTGCCACTTACGGCTGTGATTGTTGGCCATCTTACTCAGAGTCCCCCTCCGCTGCGCAGGACCTTAGGATTTTTTCCATCGATGAAAAATAAAAGTTATTAGTGTTTTAAAAATGTTGAGATTCTCTCTCCTGAAGGACACTCCCCTTCCGGAGGGACTATAAAACCCGGAAGTGTGGAGGTGCCTCAGTTCTCTGCAAGATGGGGGAGCGAGAGGTCGCAATTCTCAGTCTGAGCTGTGAATAACACTGAACACATGTCTACTGAACTGTGAGTGGTTTTACTGACATGTCAGTGCCCTTAATGTGGTTTGAAAATGTACTTTGAAAGTGCTAAAGCTGTGTTGCCCTTGGTTTGAAAGTGCTGAAGCTGTGTTGCCTTTGGTTTGAAAGTGCTGAAGCTCTTCAGCCTTTGGTTTGAAAGTGCTAAAGCTGCTTTGCCTAATTAAAGCTGCCTTGCCTAATTAAAGCTGCTTTGCCTAATTAAAGCTGCCTTGCCTAATTACAGCTGCCTTGCCTAATTAAAGCTGCCTTGCCTGATTAAAGCTGCCTTGCCTAATTAAAACTGACTTGCCTAATTGAAGCTGCCTTGCCTTCTAAATAATCTAAGTCTAATCTTGATCCCTTCCTGTTTGCGCTTTATATTGATTTTAGAAAAAACGCTACCACGTACGGCTGTGTTTTTTGCCATCTTACTCAGAGTCCCTCTCTACTCATCTGGTGCTGAGGATTTTTCCCATCAATTAAAAATAAAAGAGTTATTAGTGTTTTTAAAAATGTTGAGATTCTCTCTCCTGTCAATCACGCCATTAAGGCCATGCCCCTTCTGGTAGGGGGGGGGGGGAGGGACTATAAAACCAGGAAGTGTGGGTGTGGCTCAGTCTCTGCAAGATGGAGGAGGGAGAGGTCACGACTCGCTGTCTTTAGTGGCCTTGCACCCTGCTTGAAATGGTATGAAATTGCACTTGAATTTGGTGGCCCTGCACCCTGCTTGAAATGGAATTTCAAGGAATAGCCGTGAGTCAACTGTTCGCCCACCAGCCGTGAGTGAGCTTCCAGCACATCAGGCTTGAGTGACTGAGCTGTCACCCCAAGAATCCATTTGGCCCACAATGTCCATACTAGCCCTTCCCCCCCACTGGCCACCAATATTGGAATTGGTGGAGAGGTTGAATATTGCGTTGGGGGACCAGCCCTCCCGTGTTCCCAACGGGTCCCACTAAGTCTAATATTACTCTATAACTTTATGACTGGGATAATATACAACTCAAAGCTGATACACACAAACGTCTGGGGTAACTCAGCGGGACAGGCAGCATCTCTGGAGAAAAAGGAAGGATGACATTTCAGGTCGAGGTCTTCGGATCTTTTGGCTCGTTTGGGTCTGAAGAAGGGTTCCGACCCGAAACGTCACCTATCCTTTTTCTTCAGAGATGCTGCCTGACCTATTGAGTTACTCCAGACCTGTGTGTGCGTCTTTGGTGTAAACCAGCATCTACCGTTCCTTGTTGCTACATTCAAACCCTATACACATGATTAATGATGACAATGTCGTGCTGGAATGATGGTAGATGCTGTACTTATTTCCAGGTGTATCCTGAATTAATGGATACTTGTTAATGGGTCATCCAGCATGGTTGGCAACAGGCCCTTCGGCCCACTGAGTCCATGCCGACCACCAAGTAACTAGACAGAAAGAGAGTTAGAGAAAGATAGAAAGAGAGGGAAAGATAGAAAGACAGAGAGCTAGATAGAGAGGGAGTGAGGGAGAGAGAGAGAGAGTGAGGGGTTGGGGGTAGAGAGAGAGTGGGAGTGAGGGGGTGGGGAGAGTGAGAGAGAGAGTGTAGGGGGAGGGGGTTGGGGTGGAAGAGAGGGAGAATGGATAGAGTGGGATGTGTGTAGCTTTCTTTACTGGTGCGGTGTGGCATCGCCTGCGAGCGCGCGCTCCTCTCGCGAGCCGTCCGAGGATGGGGCGAGACATATTACATTGTGATTATATTAGTGAGAAGAAACAGCGTTTCAGAAAGAATGCAACCTTGGCTTTTTAGTCCAATAGAGTATCGTGTGTGAGATTTTAATTTAGATCAGCATTAGGAATGGACTATGGATGCTGGGCTTGCCAGCACTGCCTGGATTCTGTGAAGGAATGAACCCAATCTGATTTGATATCAGTGGCAACACAATTCCTGCCGGTCAGACTGAATCCAATCAGCTATCAAACCCGCGGTGTCCGATGAACAGCATCCTTCCCCTTGATTGCCTCGATCAGGAAATACTGAGCCGTGATAACGATCCTGGCGTGAAGGGCCAGGGGGCGGGGGGGGGGGGGGCATTGAGACAAGAAGATTGTCAAATTTCCTTTTGTCTCCCTGGATTAAGGTAATTGCCATTGATGAGCAGTGCCTTCACCTCTGCACGGATGCCCTTCCGAAGTATATTTTCCACATGCATTTCAGAGGTAACACTATCTCATCCTGATTTTTTTTTTTTTTTGTCAACACCCACTTCCCGAGTTACTTATTAAAAACTTTTTTTTTTCTTCGGCAAGAAGCAATAGAGATATACAGTAAGCACTTTGATATTGTCAGGACTTTTGGGAGCATTTGCAACAGCGACCCAGTCTCAATGGCAGATTGAAGTAGAAAATAGGAGGAGAATAACATTGCCATTCACGGCTGGCCAACTCAATGAAACAAAAACGACAAAGCTGATTCTCAAAGGTGGAGAGGGGTTTATTTTTCGTAAATGGAATAATGGATTCAGACATCTCCAACAACACATTAATCCTAACCCTGTCATTACTTGGCAATTCAGAGGCTGCTTCAAACTAAGTTGGCCTTTGTTGATCTCCCAGCTGAGTTCTCTTTCCCTCTCAGTTTTCAAACAGTGACGCCGTCCTCGCTTCCAAAGGAAACCTGTTTTAAATTGATCAATCCTGCTGAGAGAAAACACAGTTCGTTTACGATTATTTCTGAACGGATTATCTGTGGTTCGCCGCGGCGAGACGGTGTTCGATGTAACTTTGTGGCCGGCAGAAACATGGCGACTCTTTGCGTACTGCCGATGAGGTCTGCTGTATGATTTCACCAGATTGTACCCAAAAACTAAATAATTTCACTGTACCTGGGTTGACACGCTCACAGGTTCTAAGAACTAGATGGGAGAATGAGGGCATTCGGCCCATCGATTGGGGATGATCAGCCATGATCACATTGAATGGCGGTGCTGGCTCGAAGGACCAAGTGGCCTGCTCCTGCACCTGTGGTCATATTGAGTCATCCAATCATATAACCATATAACAATTACAGCACGGAAACAGGCCATCTCGGCCCTACAAGTCCGTGCCGAACAATTATTTTCCCTTAGTCCCACCTGCCTGCACTCATACCATAACCCTCCATTCCCTTCTCATCCATATGCCTATCCAATTTATTTTTAAATGATATCAATGAACCTGCCTCCACCACTTCCACTGGAAGCTCATTCCACACCGCTACCACTCTCTGAGTAAAGAAGTTCCCCCTCATGTTACCCCTAAACTTCTGTCCCTTAATTCTGAAGTCATGTCCTCTTGTTTGAATCTTCCCTATTCTCAAAGGGAAAAGCTTGTCCACATCAACTCTGTCTATCCCTCTCATCATTTTAAAGACCTCTATCAAGTCCCCCCTTAACCTTCTGCGCTCCAGAGAATAATCATGGCTGATTTATCTTTCCCTCTCAACCCCATTCCCCTGCCTTCTCCCCATAACCTTTGATACCCGTACTAACGGGGGAGCGGAAGGAGGAGAGAGTCGGGGACACTGGAGGATGCTTGGCAAAGGGCCGGTAGGAGAACATGGGGAGGGGGTCTAATCTTCCGCACCTTCAAGGTCAGCTTCCGGACGATCGAACAGGACACAAAACCTAAAAAGCCCAGGAGAGGAGGGAAGGACAGTTTGCTGGAAAATTAATGAGGTGAAGACTGCAACTGGCCTTTATAGCCGGCTGCTGCTTGGATTGTGCAAAATGGCACTGACATCTGGTGACTCTTGCATAGGGACTCAATGGGCTGTTTCAATGCATGTGGTAAAGCACAAAATGCTGGAGTAACTCAGCGGGACAGGCAGCATCTCTGGAGAGAAGGAACGGGTGACGTTTCAGGTCGAGACCCTTCTTCAGACTGAAAGTCACAGGGAAGGGGAACGAGAGATATAGACGATGATGTAGAGAGATAAAGAACAATGAATGCAAGATGTGCAACAAGGTAGCGATGATAAAGGAAACAGGCCATTGTTGGCTGTTGGGTGAAAATGAGAAGCTGATGCGACTTAGGTGGGGGAGAAATGGATGGAGAGGGAATGCTGGGGTTACTTGAAGTTAGAGAAATCAAAAGTCAAACCGCTGGGCTGTAAGCTGGCCAAGCGAAATATGTGATGCTGTTCCTCCAATTTGCATTTAGCCACACTCTGACAATGGAGGAGACCGAGGACAGAAAGGTCAGTGTGGGAATGAGAAGGAGAATTAAAGTGTTTAGCAACCGGGAGATCAGGTAGGTCCAGGCGGACTGAGCGAAGGTGTTCAGCCGATGTACAAGAGTCCACATCTTGAACGATGGATAGAGTAGATGAGGTTGGAGGAGGTGCAAGTGAACCTCTGCTTCAGCTGCAAGGACTGTCGGGGTCCCTGGACAGAGTCGAGGGCAGAGGTATAGGGACAGGTGTTGCATCTCCTGCAGTCACAGGGGAAGGTACCTGGGAGGGGATGGTTTGGGTGGGAAGGGATGATTTTACCTGGGAGTTGGGGAGGGTGCAGTCTTTGGATTGGATATGGCAATAATTGCACTGATCTATTTGCAGAAAATGTGTTTCACTCTACCCACATGACAATAATAGAACCATTGAAGTTGTGTTAATATCAGTGAAGATCATCCAAAATTTGTACCATTGTTCCAGAGAAATGGGTCATGGAGAATTGCAGATCAATGGGATTTATGGGAGGGGTAGTATAGCCTCAGTGGGCTGAAGGGCTTCCTTCTGTGCCGTAACTATTCTATGCTTGTATAACTACCCAAAGGTAGTACAGCAGAGATCCAGAACTGTGTGATCTTAATTATATGAATGGGTATGTACTTTAAGGAAATCCTGAGATGTAATAATTCAATTAAGTTCAATTTAAATACATCTACTGCTGGATAAAGTAATGTGTCAGGTTAACAATGCAATAGCTGTAAGGTGAGATGTGGATGTGGAGAGGATGTTTCCACCAGTGGGAGAGTCTAGGACCAGAGGTCACAGCCTCAGAATTAAAGGACATTCCTTTAGGAAGGAGATGAGGAGGAATTTCTTTAGTCAAAGGTTGGTGAATCTGTGGAATTCATTGCCATAGACATGTGCAGGCCAAATCAATGGATATTTTGAAGGTGGAAATTGCCAGATACTTGATTAGTACGGGTGTCGAGGGATATGGGGAGAAGGCAGGAGAATGGAGCTAGGAGCGGGGAGATAGATCAGCCAATATTGAATGCCAATATTGAATATTGAATTGTAGTGTTGTTGGGCCGCATGACCTTCTACTGCTTCCATTACTTATGAACTTATTAGTCCAAATGCCCAATGATCGCCTATTCACACTAATTCTGTGTTATCCCACTTTTTCATCCACTTCCCATACACCAGGTGAAATTTCCTGGGGGCAAAATAACTTCCAAATGAATGTGCACAAATTTCGGGGTGGAAATGGCCTAATTTTGCTCCCACCAAGTCCGCGCCGACCAATGATCAGCCTGTACACGAGTTCTACCCGACACACTTGGGGTATTTTGTAAAAGCCAATGAACCGACAAACAAACCTGCACGTCTTTGGAATGTGGGAGGAAACCGCAGGACCCGGAGAAAATAAAGGGGGAGGCCATTTAAGACTGAAGTGAGAAAAAACGTTTTCACCCAGAGAGTTGTGAATTTGTGGAATTCCCTGCCACAGAGGGCAGTGGAGGCCAAATCACTGAATGGATTTAAGAGAGAGTTAGATAGAGCTCTAGGGTCTAGTGGAATCAAGGGATATGGGGAGAAGGCAGGCACGGGTTTTGATTGGGGACGATCAGCCATGATCGCAATGAATGGCGGTGCTGGCTCGAAGGGCCGAATGGCCACCTCCTGCACCTATTTTCTATGTTTCTAAACCCACGCCGGTCACAGGGAGACGCTTGACTTGACTTTGCCAGGATCTAGAGCCGTAGTTAAAAGTATTAAGGGACAAGAATCGTTTTTAAATATCTCCCGACTAAGTCTGTCATCTCACAAAACATTTTGTGACATAGCCCAGACAAGAACTGACAAATAACTTTGCAAAGTGTGACTGCCATGTTCAAGTGATCTCCTACCAAAATCAAGCAACTGCATTGCAACTGACATCATCCAGACAGATTTGAAGAAAGGCATTTCTTTCTGCTTTAGGGATCTCATTTGTCAGTGTCAGCAAAATCTATTATTTTTTCGCTGAGTAAGCAGCAGGCAAATACACACAAGAAGATAGGCACACAATGCTGAAGTAACTCAGTGGGACAGTCAGCATCTCTGGAGGAAAGGAATAGGTGGCGTTTCGGGTCGAGACCCTTCTTCGGACTGAGAGTCCGGGGAGAATGCCTCAGCCTGAAGAAAGGTCTCAACGCAAAACAATGGCTCTGCGTGCACTTGGTCTCACCGATGTATATAGGATTCCACACCTGGAACAGCGGATACAGTAGATATGCTTCCTAGTACAGTAGATACAGCAGTTAATGCCTTCATTGACTATGTGATACTGAACCAACTTTTGCTATGTAGCCCTTAACGATTAGACGCAAGTTTAAAAAAAAAAAGGATTAATGCGTCAAATCCTAAAGACTATGGAAAGCGTGCAGAGAATATTTACAAGGATGTTGTCAGGACTCGAGGGTCTGAGCTAGAGGGAGAGGTTGAGTAGACTGGGTCTCTATTCCTTGCAGCGCAGGAGGGTGAGGGGAGATCTTATAGAGGTGTATAAAATCATGGGAGGAATAGATCGGGTAGATGCACCGAGTCTCCTGCCCAGAGTAGGGGAATCGAGGACCAGTGGACATAGGTTTAAAGTGAATTGGAACAAATTTAATTGGAATCTGAGGGGTAACTTTTTCACACAAAGGGTGGTGAGTGTATGGAACAAGCTGCCAGAGGAGGTAGTTGAGGAAGGGACTATCCCAACAGGTACATGCCTAGGGGTGTTTTGGAGGGATATGGGCCAAACGCAGGCCGGTGGGACTAGTGTAGTTGGGAAATCTTGGCCGGTGTGGGCAAGTTGGGCCAAAGGGCCTGTTTCCATGCCTCTATGACTCTATGATAAGATACGATATCCAAATTATATTTAAATTTCCTTCGATAAAATATAGAGAGCCTGTAACATGGGATATCATGTGTGTAGGAAGGAACTGCAGATGCTGATTTAAACCGAAGATAGGCACAAAATGCTGGAGTAACTCAGCAGGACAGGCAGCATCTCTGGAGAGAAGGAATGGGTGACGTTTCTGGTCGAGACCCTTCTTCAGATTGAAGAAGACTGAAGAAGAGTTGGAATCCTGAGGGAGGGTCTCGACCCCGAAACGACACCCATTCCTTCTCCCCAGAGATGCTGCCTGTCCCGCTGAGTTACTCCAGCATTTTGTGTCTATCATGGGATATCAAACCGGTTCCTTTTCTTTTTTCTTTTAGCAGTAACCCTCTGGGAAATCTCAGTGCAGTATAAATCACCGTGAAAAAAAATAAATAAAAAGGAGGACTTTGTTTCGAACCTTGTTTTTTTTCATTTGACGCCGAGCTCATTTTGCAACGTAATCTTCTCGGAGAAATGCAACCCGGATCGATGGGAAACAAATGTTGAAACAGACTCAAAAATACTTGTCCAAGAGTATTTCGTGTGCTCGAGGTGTTGAGTGACTGACCCATTTCTTACCAACTTTTCACCATGTGAAAGGAGCCCATGTTAAAATATGTGTAGCGAATGCATTTCAGTGCGTTCTGATTACAGTGGAAGGATTGATAAAATACAGTTGACTCCTGATAAATGCGCAGCCAATTTAGCATGAAATGTTCTCCTTGGATCAGGTATGTGTTTATCCAGACTCAACAGTATAAACTATTTAGCACTGCCTCCTAATTCATGCTGATATATTTTTTGAGAGAAATTGCAGCCCCGTTGAGTGTAACATTGAACAGGATCGGGTATAATTTGGTTTGGGACCAGAGTATCATTAAGGAAGGAATGTGCAGAGTCAGAGTTTTAGATAATGTAATTGAATCCAATGAGGGTGGGCAGGAGTTAAGTCCGATTTATTCTCAGCTGGTCATGAGGCTGATTAACACTGAACGTCTGTCTGCAAGTCAGACCCAATCTGTTGCACCGATAGTTTCAATGGCGCAGGGCAATGTGAAAAGACCCAGGTCAATGCGACTGACAAGAGTGGTCTATCAGGAGCCAGCTCTGGACGAGATGGGCTGAACGATCTACTTCTGCGCGGAAGAATTCCACCATGCTACACATCATGTTCCAGATGTATTATTCGTTCCATTATCATGGCCCACATTCAGTTTAGTTTAAGAAGGAACTGCAGATGTTGGTTTCCACTGAAGATAGACACAAAAGGCTGGAGTAACTCAGCGGGACAGGCAGCATCTCTGGAGAAAAGGAATAGGTGATGTGTCGGGTCGGAACTCTTCTTCAGACTCATACAAACAGTCTAGGTGAGGGGGGGGGGGGGGAAGAATTAATAGAATGCTGAGGGGAAGCTTATTACACTAAGGTTGGTGGGTGTACGGAACGAGTTGCCGGAGGAGGTAGTTGAGGTAGAGACTATCGCAACATTACTAAAAAACATTTGAATAGATTTAGAGGGATATGAGCAAAATGCAGTCAGGTGGGACTAATGTAGATAGGACATGTTGATCGGCGTGGGCTAACTGGCCTCAACTACATTCTGTTGCAAATAATTCCAAAGATTCACCACTCTCTGTGTAAAAAATGTTTTTCTCATCTCAGTCCTAAAGGATTTCCCCTTTATCCTTAAACTGTGAGCCCTTGTTCTGGACTTCCCCAACATCGGGAATAATCTTCCTGCATCTAGCCTGTCCAACCCCTTAAGAATTTTGTACGTTTTGTAATTGTGCAATCTGTTAATACAAATACTGTAAATAATGGATAATTTTATTAAACTGTATGCAGCTTTAAATAAGGGGTAATTATATTATCTAGTGATATATGTGTTTCAAACGAGGATAAATTTTGTACGTTTCTATAAGATCCCCCCTCAATCTTCTAAACTCCAGCGAGTACAAGCCGAGTCTATCCAGTCTTTCGTCATATGAAAGTCCTGACATCCCAGGAATCAGTCTGGTGAACCTTCTCTGTACTCCCTCTATGGCAAGAATGTCCTTCCTCAGATTAGGAGACCAAAACTGTACACAATACTCCAGGTGTGGTCTCACCAAGATGCTGTAGAACCTCCCTGCTCCTATACTCAAAAACGTACAGGTTTGCAGGCTAATTGGCTTTGGTATAATTGTAAATTGTCCCCAGTGTGTATAGGATAGTGTTAAGGAGCTGTCCCACTTGGATGACTTAATTGGCGAGTTTAAAAGAGTTTGAAAAAATGACATGTTGAAGACCTCCTTCGACTATGTTGAAGACCAGCTTCGACTAGTTGTGACTAACTTCGTGAAAATTGGACACCGAATAGTGGAGAGTGAAGACGACCTCCTTCGACCTCCCTTCGACCTCCCTTCGACCTCCCTTCGTCTATGATGAAGACTATCTACGACTACCTTCGACTACCTTTGACTACCCTCAATTACCTACGACTAACATGGCGACCTACTATGACCTACTACGACCTACTACGACTAAACCTATGAGTAAATAAAGTATCGATTTTTTCCATGGTGACCTCTTTTTACTCGCGAGCGTTTTTAAAATATTGAAAAAAAAAACGTGACCTAGCTGAGGCCTCGAGTACGCGGAGACCACTCTCGAGCATGAAGGAGAGTTACGAAGACCTCCTACGACCTCTTGTCAACCATGCTGCGAGTTTGAGTCGAGGGCAAACTCGCCAGAACTCACAGATTAGGTCGCTGCAGTGGGACAGCCCCTTTATATATCTAAACTAAACTAAACTAAACATTGATTTCACAGGCTGTAAATCACGGGAGAGGTCGGCCGAATGTGCGTTGATTGAATTTTATTCTCCTCTACCCTGAGAGAGGACTTTGCGCTTTTAGTCTGAAGAAAGGTCTCAACCCGAAAGGTCACCTATTCCTTTTCTCCAGAGATGCTGCTTGACCCGCTGAGTTACTCCAGCATTTTGTGTCTATCTTCAGGGAGATTCTTATGGTCACAGTTCATGTTAGTGACCTACTTCAAATTTATGATCCTATTAATTTCAGTTGGAATCTTCAGTTGGAAGCAGGGAAAGATTTGGGAAATTATATTTATTTTAAGTATTTTCGGCATTTAAAAATATTGAAATAAAAATATTGTTTACTTCATTTGTTTTTTATTTTAAATGGCAGGGCACCGAGAAACATTGAAAAGCATGGGCAGCTTCAGTGGTGGGAAAGCTGAGGGTCGTGACTATTACAATATATTTGGAAAGACACATGGATGGAATGGGTGAGAGAGATATGGGCCACGTGAAAGCAAATGGGAATAGCCCACTTTGCCGACTTGGTCAACATGGACATGGTGGGCCGAATGGCCTGTACTGTACTAGGATGCTACAACACAAAAGGTGATAGTCCATTTAAAAAAAAGTATATTTCATTACTTTAGACTTTAGAGGCACAGTGCGGAAACAGAGCCTTCAGCCCACAGTCTGTGCTGAGCAGCAATCAACGGTTACACATTATCCAACACACTAGGGACAATTTCCAATTTTTATTACCAAAACCAATGAACATACAAACTGTACATCTTTGGGGTGTGGGTGGAAACTAGAGCACCCGGAGAAAACCCACGCGGTCACATGGAGAATGTGCAAACTCTATACAGACAGAACCCGTAGTCAGGATCGAACCCGTGTCTCTATCGCTATAAGACAGCAACTCTACCACTGCGCCACTGTGCCATCCAATTTCCTTTAGCTTGAAAGTGAATAATTTAACAGGTATTAAAAACAAACTCCTTAAATCAGTATCTAATATAGAAAGACTCAGCCTACTCAGTGTTGGTCTCTGTGTCAAATGTATAAAATCTCAATTTAGAGACTTGGAGGAATTTCTAAATTTTATTAGTCCTTGGGCAACCGATAGCTGAAATGAAAAAATAAGTGAATTCGAACTGATTTAATCTCTCCAGAGATTCATGATGACTCCTGTTTAAATAAATATTTCAGTTCTAATATCTGATTTTATGAATGCATTTGGAATTTATGTTCCTTGAGAGCTTCCTCAAAACTCTGCATTCTTTTTGTCAACAACCAATGTTTTTTTCTTCAATGTACTTTTCATTCCGCAGCTTAGTTTAAAAATACAGCGCAGAAACAAGCCCTTCGGCCCATCGAGCCCGCACCGACCAACGATCCCCGCACATTAACACTACCCTACACACACGAGCGACAATTTACATTATGCCAAACCAGTTAATCTTCAAACCTGTGCGTTTCCAAAAACTTTTCACTTTCCAAAAACGTACAGGTTTGTAGGTTAATTGGCTTGGTAAAATTGTAAATTGGCCCTCGTGTGTGTAGGATAGTGTTAGAGTGCAGGGATCGCTGGTCTGCGTGGACTCAGTGTGCCGATGGGCCTGGTTCCGCGCTGTATCTCTAAACTAAACTAAACTAAGCTCCCTCCACTTCCCATCCATTAAAGTTCACCATCACTCGTAACATTTAGCTTTTTAGATAATTTGGTTGCAAATTACATACACTAAAATGTCATTTGACTGTATACAGTTTGTTAATGATTGGAAATTATACCTTTGAAATAAAAGAGCTACTATAAGCAAGTGCCCACCATTTCACATGTATGCTTCTAACTGCAGATGATTATAACAGTTAACAACGTGTCATTATGATAAAGCTTATATCATTCAACTGATTATATGGCTCAAACGGTTGATAATTGTGCAATCTGTTAATACAAATACTGTAAATAATGGATAATTTTATTAAACTGTAAATAAGGGGTGATTATATTATCTAGCGATATATGTGTTTCAAACGAGGATAAATTATGTCATTAAAATTTATTCTTTCCTCAAACTGTGCTTGATTATATGATTTAATTACATCCATGTGTCAAGTATAGGTAATTTACTTGTTACAAGCTACGATGACGACTAATTATAGCAACGAGCTATATGTAGGCCCTAACATAATGGTAATTATGCCACTCACTCTCTACATATTTATCCATAAAATTATGTATCTCCGTAATTCATAACTGCATTACATTAACATTCTACATAAAATAGGCATACATTAGCCAAACATTTTCAATAGTTATAAGAGTCAAAAGTCAAGTATGTTTAATTGTCGAAAACTGAACAATGAAATTGTAATTCTTATTTGCAGCAGCACTAGAGGTCTGTTAGCACAATACACATAGATAACATATGATCAACACAAATTCCATAAATTGATCCCATTACTCATGCAACAAAAACCCCTGACTTCTTTATGCAACTAAAGGCAGTCAATATTTCATGGTTGTCGGGAAGAAGCTGTTCTTGTACCAAAGATAGACGCAAAGTGCTGGAGTAACTCAGCGGGTCAGGCAGCATCTCTGGAGAAAAGGAATAGGTGACATTTCGGGTCGAGACTCTTCTTCAGACTGGAGACCTTCTCTCCGGAGATGCTGCCTGGCCCTCTGAGTTACTCCAGCATTTTGTGTTTATCTTCGGTGTAATCCAGCGTCTGTAGTTCCTTATTGCACATGTTCTTGAACCTGGTTATTATGGTTTTCAAGCACCTGTACATTCCTCCCGATGGCAGGAATGAAAGGCGATCATGTCCAGGGTGATGTGAGTCCTTGATGATACTGGCTGCCTATTTGAGATGGTGCCTCCTATAGATACAGATGGTGGGAAGATCAGTACCTGTGATAGACCAGACAGTATCTGTTGCATAAATTGAAGTGAATGAGAATTATGAAGTACGGAGTCTTATGCTACCTCTTTCTCTATTTAGTTTAGTTTGGAGATACAGCGTGGAAACAGGACCTTCGGCTCACCGACCAGCGATCCCCGCACATTAACGCGACCCTACACACACTAGGGACAATTTACATTCATACCAAGCCAATTAACCTACAAACCTGTACCCCTTTGGAGTGTGGGAGGAAAACGAAGATCTCGGAGAAAACCCACACGGTCGTAGGGAGAACGTACAAACTCCGTACAGACAGCATCTGTAGTCAGGATCGAACCCGGGTCTCTGGCACTGCAAAGGCAGTGGCATTACCGCTACACCACCGTGCTGCCCCTTGTTTGCCCTTTTACCACAGTGTTTGTATCCCCCTCGTCTCAACCCTAAAGGATTAGGGCTGAAGTGTCTGCCTGGCCATAAAAAGGGATTTAATGAAGTGATCGATCCCCATTCATCTTCATTTCTCAGCATCAGTTCCAGGTCTCGTGAATGCATCTTCTGAATGCAGTTTCCTGGTTTCAACTGAAAGGCAGAAGTTTGAACAAAAGTGTAAATTAATTGATAAACACACTGTACCAGGAAATTGGAATATTTGAATATTAATAAAAACATCTACCTTAACAAACTGCAAAATATACTCAGACATACTCAAAGAGTCTGAAGAAGGGTCTTGTCCCCGAAATGTCACCTTTAGTTTAGTTTAGAGGTACAGCGTGGGAAAGGCCCTTCAGCCCACCAAATTCTCCATGCATTCTCTAGGATAGAAAATGTAAGATTCTTTATAACTTGGTGACAAACGTGATTATAAACCAAAGTCTGAATAAAGTCCTTACTTATTTCTCTATTGGAAACTGTCCAGTTTTTTGTTTAGTTTCGAGATGCAGCGTGGAAACAGGCTCCTCGGCCCACAACGTCCGTGCCGACCAGCGATCACCCGGTGTGCCACTTCTATCCTACACACAAAGGATTATTTACAGAGACCAATTAACCAAGTGACCTATGCATCTTTGGAATGTGGGAGGAAACCAGGGAACCCGGAGAAAACCCACGCGGTCATAGGGAGACCATACAATGTGTAGGGAAGAACTGCAGATGCTGGTTTAAATCGAAGATAGACACAAAGTGCTGGAGTAGCTCAACGGGTCAGGTAGCATCTTTGGAGAGAAGGAATGAGTGACGTTTTGGGTCGAGACCCTTCTTCAGACTGATGTCAGGGGAGGGGGCGGGACAAAGATAATATGTGGTCGGAGACAGTAAGACTAGTGGGAGAACTGGGAAAGGGGGAGGGGGATGGAGAGAGAAAGCAAGGGCTATGAGAAGTCAATGTTCATACCGCTAGGGTGTAAACTACCAAAGCGAAATATGGGGTGCTGTTCCTCCAAGTTGCACTGAGACTCACTCTGACAATGGATGAGGCCCAAGACAGACAAAGAACAGATTGGGAATGGGAGGGGGAGTTGAAGTGCTGAGCCACCGGGAGATCAGGTAGGTTAAGATGGACTGAGTGGAGGTGTTCAGCGAAACGATCGCCGTGCCTGCACTTTGTCTCGACGATGTAGAGAAGTCGACACACAAAACAACGGATACAGTAGGTAAGTAAGCGCATTTTATTTATATAGCACGTTTAAATCAACTCGCGTTGAAACCAAAGTGCTTTACATAGAAGAAATAATTAGGTTTCCGTACACCCATAGAAAAAAAAACAGTAGATGAGGTTAGAGGAGCTGCAAGTGAAAAGTGAGGTTGGAGGAGGTACAAGGGAGAACATTCGAACTCCGTACAGACAGCAACCTTAGTCAGGGTCGAACACAGGGAAAACCGTTTTCAATATACCCAACACTTACATGCCTCATGTGTATGCAATGCCCCACATGCTTAAAATGATGACCCCATATCTGAAGAAGGATGTGTTGGTGCTGGAGAGGGTCCAGAGGCGGTTTATGAGAATGACCTCAGGAATAAGTGGGTTAACATATGACGTTTGATGGCTCTGGGCCTTTTACTCGCTGGAGTTTAGAAGGATGAGGGGAAAAACCTCATTGAAATTTACAGAATAGTGAAAGGCCTGGATAGGGTGGATGTAGAGGGGATGTTTACACTAGTGGGAGAGTCTAGGACCAGAGGTCCTAGCCTCAGAATTAAAGGATGTTCCTTTAGGAAGAAGATGAGGAGGAATTTCTTTGGTCAGAGGTTGGTGAATCTGTGGAATTTATTCTGTGTCCAATCTGTAGAATTGGGTGGTTACGGTAGCGCAGCGGTAGAGTTGCTGCCTTGCAGCACTTCCAGCGACGGAGACCCGGGTTCGATCCTGACTACGGGTGCTGTCTGTACGGAGTTTGTACGTTCTTCCCGTGACCGCGTGGGTTTTCTCCGAGATCTTCGGTTTCCTCCACACTCCAAGACGTACAGGTTTGTAGGTTAATTGGCTTGGTGTGTGCGTAAATTGTCCCTAGTGCGTGTAGGATAGTGTTAATATGCGGGGATCGCTAGTTCGTTGCGGACTCGGTGAGCCGAACGGCCTGTTTCCGCGCTGTATCTATAAACTAAACTAAAAGAAGGCCTTGATGGTCAAGTCAATGATATATTTAAGACAGAGACAGTTAGATCTTGTTTGTATGGGTGTCAGGGGTTATGGGGAGAAGGCAGGAGAATGGGGTTGAGGGAAAGATAGTTCAGCCATGATTGAATGGCGGAGTGGACTTGTTGGGCCGAAGGGCCTAATTCTGCTCATATCACTTATGAACTTATGAACTTATGAATCAATCTCGTGGGCTATGACTTAAGTGAGGCAGAATAAAATGGATGCACACTCCAATAGTGTCAATACAATAACAGGATTGCTCCTTCAGTCTGAAGAAGGGTCTCAACCCCAAACATCGGCCATTCCTTCTCCTCAGAGATGCTGCCTCATCCGCTGAGTTTCTCCAGCAATTTGTGTCTGCAACAGAATTGCTCCTACAGTAATGCAATATCTTAATAATCATTATGACATAGGCAAAGTTATAAATAAAAATTAGAATTTAAATTTAATTGTTGGGACAGCACAGTGGCGCAAAGGTAGAATTGCTGCCTTACAGCGCCAGAGACCCTGGTTCGATCCTGACTGCAGGTGCTGTCAGTACAAAGTTTGTATGTTTGTACATTCTTCCCGTGACCGCATGGGTTTCCCCCGGCGCCCTGGTTTCCTCCCACACTCCAAAGACGTACGGGTTTGTAGGTTAATTGGTTGGAAATTGGAAATTGTGTGTAGGATAGTGCCAGTGCTCGGGGAATCGATGTTCGGCCTGAACTCGACGGGCCAAAGGGCCTGTTTCCGCACTGTATCTCTAAACTAAAAACTGATAGAATAGGTGGATGAATGTGAAAGGTAAATCAGTTCATTGAACAAGTACTTTCACTGTTTAATTGTCATGAATTCCTTTAAATAGTTTCTATGAAAGCAGAGTTACTGCTGGTGGTCTCATCAGCTGAGGTTATACAACCAAATAAATTTGACTCGTTTGCAAATTAACTTTTATTTTTTTACTTCTGGCTGTCCGTTTCAATCTGGTTTCATGTTTCACTGAAGTGCGAAAATTTCAATCTCGAACATGTCCCTGACACCCCCCGAGGGCTGGAGTTAAGAGTTTTATTTCTTCAATTCAGTTAAATATTACAAGCTTGCAGGCTGCTGCAATTAAATCACGTGCAAGGCAATGATCAGCAGTGGATAGTTTTGTGTGGAGCAAAATGAAACAAGGTACTTTAGCTGAGTTGAGTTTAGTTTAGTTTAGTTTAGTTTGATTTAGTTTAGAGATACAGCGCGGAAACAGGCCCTTCGGCCCACCGAGTCCGCGCCGACCAGCGATCACCCCGCACACTAACACTATCCTACACACTTGGGACAATTTACAGTCATACCAAGTCAATTAACCTACAAACCTGTAGGTCTTTGGAGTGTGGGAGGAAATGGAAAGTCTCGGGGGAAACCCATGCAGGTCACGGGGAGAACATACAAACTCCGTTCAGACAAGCGCCGGTAGTCAGGGTCAAACCCGGGTCTCTGGCGCTGGAAGGCAATAGCTCCACCGCTGCGCCACCGTGCCGCCCTATGCTGTGTTGTTCCATGTTCTATGTAATGAGTTAGTGTAGGACTAGAGTAATTGGGTGCTTGTTGCTTGACTCTGTTATAGAAACCATTGGCCCATCAAGTTGGCGACAGTGTGGTGCAGCGATATAGTTGCCGCCTTACAGCACTTGCAGTGCCATAGATCCGGGTTTGGGTCTAATTCTCTTAGTACGACTGTCATATGCTGAAATAATGGAGTGGCTGGGCTTGTACACTCTGGAATTTTGAAGGATGAGAGGATATCTTATTGAAACAAGCTTATTAAGGGTTTGGACACGCTAGAGGCAGGAAACGTGTTCCCGATGTTGCGGGAGTCCAGAACCAGGGGTCACAGTATAAGAATAAGGGGTAAGCCATTTAGAATGGAGACAAGGAAACACTTTTTCACACTGAGAGTTGTGAGTCTGTGGAATTCTCTGCCTCAGAGGCCGGTTCGCTGGAAACTTTCAAGTGAGAGCTAGATAGGGCTCTTAAAGATAGCAGAATCAGGGGATATGGGGAGAAGGCAGGAACGAGGTACTGATTGTGGATGATCAGCCATGATCACATTGAATGGCGGTGCTGGCTTGAAGGGCCAAATGGCCTACTCCTGCACCTATTGTCTATTGTGTATTGCCCTTTACGTGGTGACTCTTTGCATACTGAGTTACTCCGGCATTTTGTGTCTGTTCACAATTGTACGTTCTCCCTGTGACGTGGGTCACAGCGCGGGTTTTCTCCGGGTGCTCCGGATTATGGGTTACGGTGCGAAGGCAGGAGAATTGGGTTGAGAGGGAAAGGTAGATCAGCCATGATGGACTTGATGGGCCGAATGGCCTAATTCTGCTCCAAGAACTTATGAACTTATGACTCGGAAAATAATGTCACTGTGTTAATGATTATAAAACACTATTGCATTACTGATATATAAATTACTTTCAGTTTAGTTTATTGTCACATGTACCGAGTTACAATGAAAAGCTTTTGTTGCGTGCTAACCAGTCAGCGGAAAGACAATACATGATTACAATCGAGTCATTTACAGTGCACAGATACATGATAAAGGGAATAACATTTAGTTCAAGGTAAAGCCCGTAAAGTCTGATCAAAGATAGTCCGATAGTAGTTCAGGACCGTTGGTGATGGTTCAGTTGAATGATAACAGCTGGGAAGAAAACGTCCCTGAATCTGGAGGTGTGGGAGAGGGGAGAATAGGGAGTGGTCAGGGTGCGTCTCGTCCTTGATTATGCTGCTGGCCTTACCGAGGCAGCGTGAGGTGTAAATGGAGTCGACGGGAGGGAGGTTGGTTTGCGTGATGGTCTGGGCTGCGTCCACGATTCGCTGCAATTTCTCGTGGTCTTGGATGGAGCTGTTCCCAAACCGAGCTGTGACACATCCCGATAAAATGCTTTCTACTGCGCATCCTGTAGCGAAGATCTTCTCCCTCGATGGGCTAGTGGGGGGGGGTGGACAATGTTGGCCCTTGGACTCTGGAGACGCAGAGACGGGGTAGGGGGAGGAGGGGGGGGGGGGGAGGGAGGGCAAACACTGCTGCAAGAAGACTCTGCCATGTCCCGTTCACCCTGCAGGCATGCGTGGCTCCGTCCACGGACAGAATCCAAAGCCACTCCAGTGTTTAGCATCCAGACTGGTGCCAAACCAAACCATAATTCGCAGACAGGAGACATGGCTTTGTGAGCTGGTCTGGGGCCAGCCCAGCACCCTCTCCGTACATTTACATGGCACTTCATTCGGGAGCTGTGTCAACAGCAGAGCCATGAAGGGTGTGGCGTGAGCACAGGTCAGGCGGAAGAACCTTATAATGAGGTGAAAAGGCACTTTATTCACTGCAACCAAACAAATTACTTACCGCAGCTGAGCGACTGACGCTCCCTGCAATCCACTCCCTTTCCTTCTATTGATTGCAACCAATCTTTCGTGTCAACGTGAAATTTTACCCGTGAACCTGGATCATCGTCCTGAGGGGTTTGGCAGGCAGCGTATGTTCCTCTTTAAAACCCCCCTCATTGGCTGGAGAGCTGGCGTCGCGATCGCGAGTGCGCTTTGCCGCACGTCGTTGGTTCCCAGAATGTAAATAAATCAGTCGCTGCCACACGGCAGCTCCAGTTAACATTGCCCGTGGTGTTATCTGTCGTTTTATAGGTAACTGCTTTCTTGTTACTGATCATTTCGCAAATGAGTTCCAGATTGGCTTTTCTTGGCAGCCGTGCCTCTCGTCAGGTTTTTATTAGGCTGTGGTCGGAGCAGCCCGCTTTCATTTTCAGAGGTGGGACAGCTTACTCTTTGTGTAAACACAGGGAGGTGAAAAGGGAGCCTGTCTGTCCGAGCCTAATGAACGGGCGTGTAAGGCTCCACGCGTCTAGTTCGGGCCTAGAAGGATACAGCATGTGTGTCCTTTCCAACTTCCCTCGGTAACCACAGCCTCACAAGGAACATCTGTGCTGGCGTGTGCGGCTTGGGAATAAGGTATAAGAAAGAACTGCAGATGCTGGTTTAAATCGAAGGTAGACACAAAATGCTGGAGTAACTCAGCGGGTGAGGCCGGTTCTCTGGATGCCTACAAGAGAGAGTTAGATGGAGCCCTTAAAGTTAGCAGAGTCAGGATAAGGGGCGAAGGCAGGAACGGGGTATTGATTGTAGATGATCAGCCATGATCATATTGAATGGCGGTGCTGGCTCGAAGGGACGAATAGCCTACTCCTGCGCCTATTGTCTATTGAGGCAGCATCTCTGGAGAGAAGGAATGAGCGACGTTTCGAGTCGAGACACTTCTTCAGTCCAAAGGTGGGTCTCGACCCAAAACGTCGCCCATTCCTTCTCTCCAGAGATGCTGCCTCACCCGTTGAGTTACTTCAGCATTTTGTGCCTACCTTAGGAATAAGGTAAATACTTCTCCATTGCAGTGTCTCAGTGGAAGGAACATTGGCCATCGGCAGACATCGCGGCTTCCGTCGGGAGTTAGGACGTTACGAGGATGATGCCTGGGCTCGAGGGCCTGAGCTATGGGGAAACATAGAAACATAGAAAACAGGGGCAGGAGCTGGCCATTCGGCCCTTTGAACCAGCACCGCCAGTCAAATGATCATGACTGATCATCCAAAATCAATACACCATTTCTGCTTTTTCCCCATATCCCTTGATTCCTTTATCCCTAAGAGTGAAATCTAGCTCTCTCTTGAATACATCCAGTGAATTGGCCTCTACCACCTTCTGTGGCAGAGAATTCCACAGATATTCGGATAGCGGATGAGGGATGTCCAAAATCATGAGAGCACTCTGTGGATTTACACTATCTAGTCCCCTCATGATTTTATACACCTCTACGAGATTAGCCCTCATCCTCCTGCGCTCCAAGGAATAAAGTCCTAGCCTGCTCAACCTCTCCCTATAGCTCAGGCCCTCGAGTCCTAGTAACATCCTCGTAAACCTTCTCTGTCACCTAGATGGTGTATTGATTTAAGAATAAGGGGTAAGCCATTTTGAACGGAGACGAGGAAACACTTTTTCACACAGAGAGTTGTGAGTCTGTGGAATTCTCTGCCTCAGAGGGTGGTGGAGGCCGGGTCTCTGGATACTTTCAACAGAGAGCTAGATAGGGCTTTTAAAGATAGCGGAGTCAGGGGATATGGGGAGAAGGCAGGAACGGGGTAATGATTGTGGATGATCAGCCATGATCGCATTGAATGGCAGTGCTGGCTCGAAGGGCCGAATGGCCTGCTCCTGCCCCTGTTTTCTATGTTTCTGTGTTGGTGGATGGTGAAGTGTTGGAGGCGATCGGTCCTTGTCTTTTCTCGCATCCACTGCTTCACCCCTCCCCTCACCCCCTCCCTCTAATTTTAGACTCCAATATCCTTGAGTAGAAAACTATCTATTCACATCTCTGAACCCCTCGTGAATTTTTAAACCTCTAAGGTCACTCCTGTCCAAATTTCTAAAGTTAATTCATCTCACTTGTTGATGAAAGTATTTGATTTTGCCAAACACCAATTAAAAAATTGGCAAACATCACCAAACACCAAAGACGTACAGGTTTGTATGCTAATTGGCTTGGTATGAATGGAATTTTTCCCTAATGTAGGATCGTGTTAATGTGCGGGAATCGCTGGTCGGCGTGGACTCGGTGGGCCAAAGGGCCTGTTTCCACCCTGTATCTCTAAACTAGAGTCATAGAGTCACAGAGTCACACAGCGTGGAAACAGGCACTTCGACCCAACTTGCCCACACCGGCCAACATGTCCCAGTTACACTAGTCCCACCTGCCGGCGTTTGCTCCATATCCCACCAAACCTGTCCTATCCATGTTAACTAAACTAAACTGCATTAAAAAACAAAATTCAGGTCCTGATTGCATTCCAAAGACATACCAAAGCCCTTTTAAAACCTTGATTACTAATGGGCCTGGCCCATTGAGGCGACTCTTTAGGCGACTGCCAGGGACTCATTTTAATGGAATTCATCTACGACACACGGCGACAACCTACAACTCACAAAAAATTGTCGCCATTGTTGCCGAAAAATTTTCAACATGTTGAAAATCTTGTGGCAGTCGCATTGTAGTCGCCCAGAAAATCGCCTAAGTGGGACAGGTCCATTAAGTATCGCCGCACTGACTTAATGAGTTCTTTAATCTTGACCGTCAAAAAGCGTGTGAAAGAGATTGAAGGAGACCAGAAGATTGAAGAACTTGGGACAGGCAATCACTGTTTCACATTGTGGAAACTAAAACCTTTCCTTCAGGCAGCGAGGCAGGGCAGAGTCTCAGCACCGGTATATTTCACAGCAGCCCAGCTGAAAGGAGTAGACAGGAAGAGGTGATCTGCACCTATTAAGTCAATCACATCAGATCAGTTTGTGTGTGTATGTGTTTATGAAAAATCTGGTTTAAATGTCCTGGGAAGAAACTTGTTAGTAATTATACTTAAAAAAGGAATGGTAAACAAAATGATTCTGCAATTAAGATGTCAATCGAGACAGTTGGAGACACGTTTGTGCCTCAATAATTCCCTCGGTGGCTTACATTTTACAAAAAGGAATGCTGGACAAAATGAATCGGACATTAATATGTAGGAAGGAACTACAGATGCTGGTTTTAAACCAAAGATAGACACAGAAAGCTGGAGTAACTCAGCGGGTCAGACACCATCTCTGGAGAGAAGGAATAGGTGTGGTGTCTTATACATCGGCGAGATCAAACGTAGACTGGGCGGTCGTTTCGCTGAACACCTTCGATCAGTCCGTCTGGGCCTACCTGATCTCCCGGTGGCCAAACAGACCAAAACTCCCCTTCCCGTTCCCACACTGACCTTTCTGTCATGGGCTTCCTTCATTGTCAGGGTGAGGCCAAACGTAAATTGGAGGAACACCACCTCATATTTTGCTTGTGCAGCTTTACAACCCAGTGGTATGAATATTGATTTCTCTAACTTCAAGTAACCCTTGCATCCCCTCTCTCTCCATCCCTCCCACACCCTAGTCATTGTACTCGTTTCACGATCATCCTGGTGAGTCTCATTGTCTGTAACTCGTTTTCACCTAGATCACCGCTAATGGCCTGTTTTATCATCGTTGCTTTTTTGTGAATCTTTTATTAATTTGTTCAGCACGGTGGCACAGCGATAGAGTTGCTGCCTTACAGCGTCAGAGGCCCGGGTTCAATCCTGACTACGGGTGTCTATACGGACTCTGTACATTCTACCCGAGACCGCGTGGGTTTTCTCCGCGATCTTCGGTTTCCTCCCACATTTCAAAGACGTACCGGATTGTAGGTTAATTGGCTTGGTATGAGTGGAAATTGACCCGAGTGTGTGTAGGATAGTGTTAATGTGCGGAGATCGCTGGTCGATGCGGACCCGGTGGGACGAAGGGCCTGTTTCCACGCTGTATCTCTAAACTGACTAAACTACTGTAAATCTCTCTATTTCACCATCTATATCTCTCATTTGCCTTTCCCCCTGACTCTCAGTCTGAAGAAGGGTCTCGACCCGAAACATCACCCACTCCTTTTTTCTTGCTGTCTGACCCGCTGCATTGCTCCAGCTTTTTGTGACTACCTTTGATCTTGAAATTAAGTTGTAAACTGAAGCAATTAGAGGCATGTACAGTAGATGCCTCCATTATTCCCTTAGTAGCAGGAACGGATCGAGTCAAAACACATGTCAGATGCAAGTTTGATTCCACAGGAATGCCGATGGAATGACGTTCTCAGTGAAAACTCTCTGGTCTTAAATCAGCTGAGATTACTGGTGAATTGCATTAACACAATAATTTATCTGGTGATTTTCTACCGCTTTGCGTGGGTGGGTGTTTGCTAAACTAATGCAAAGAGAAAACATGAAGTGGGGAAAATATTTCTTCTGGCAGAGGATGGCTGAGCACATTTTTTATCGATAGCTGATGTTCTTTTTGGTAAACAAATATATATAAGGAGGTAACCGGTGGGGGGGCTGCAGAAGTGACGTTCTGTACAAGTGTGTAAGCGGAATAGCAGAAAGTTCATTTATTTATGCTCTTGCAATGTATTCAGTGGAGCTGCCTTTTATAATCAGAGGGAAGCAGATAACATGTGTAGACTTGAGATGGAATACATTTTTAATTATTAACTTTTAGTTTAGTTTAGTTTAATTACAGCGCGGAAACAGGCCCTTAGGCAGACCGAGTCCGCACCGACCAGCGATCCCCGCACATTAAACATTAAACATTAAACACTAGGGAAAATTTACACTTATACCAGGCCAATTTATCTACATACCTGTAGGTCTTTGGACTGCGGGAGGAAACCGACGATCTTGGAGGAAAACCCATGCGGTCACAGGGAGAACGTGCAGACTGCATGCAGACAACATCCGTAGTGGGGATCGAACCGGGGTCTCCGGCGCTGCAAGCGCTGCAAGGCAAAAACTCTACCGCCGCGTTACCATGCCGCCCAGTAATTATATCCTGCCCACGGGTGCTGTCTGTGCGGAGTTTGTACGTTCTCCCCATGACCTGCATGGGTTTTCTCCGGGTGCTCTGGTTCCCTCCCACGCTCCAAAGACCTACAGCTTTATAGGTTAATTAGCTTTGGCACAATTGTCCCTGGTGCGTAGGATAGTGCTAGTGTGATCACTGGTCAGCATGGACTGGGTGGGGTGAAGGGCTTGTTTCCGTGCTGCATCTGTAAAGTCTATATTGTAAAGTCGAAAAGGGAGGATAGTATTTACAGTATGAAGTAGGAAAAATGAAGCGATCGCTGAAATGGTCCTGAACTGATGAGAAATCACTCAACAAAAATGTTAACTCTGTTTCTCTCTCCACAGATCCTGCCTGACTTGGTGAACATTTTCAGTTTTTCTGCGTTTTTTTAACAGAGAGGAATGATGTAAATAATGATGGATGATGTTAAGAATGGGCACGACAGAATTTCCAGAAGGTTTGAGTCATTTTACTGGGGCTATCTCGAGGAAACACGCCAGCCAGGAGGAAAGAAAGATAGAAAGAAAGGGCATCGACCCAAGCAGTAGCAGTCAAATACGGGACAAGGGCGGTCCCATACGGGACAAACCAATTTAGCCCAATATTTGGGATGTCCCAGCTAATACGGGCCAGTTGGCTACCCTACTGAGGCGGCAACTTTCCCGCTGCACCACCGTGTCTCCCATTTGAGTTTTGGAAGTTTTCAGTGATACTGGGCAAGCACTACTGGCACTAACGTATCACACACAGCGCACAAAGTGAAGGAGAAATCAACCCTCGTGAAAAGCCACAAGTAATAAGAAACTTTTTTTTAACTTATGTTTGCAGGGCATCACAGGACTCGCTCCCTTGTGCTTGTGACAGTTGCACCCGGCATTAAGGATGAAAACGCCGAAGTGTTAATCAGCAAGAAACTGAAGCGGTAAACTGAGAGGATAATTCTGGCATTCAGCTCCCTTTAATCAAATCTCCTCTTACGCATAAACACACATAATGCAAATATGTTTCTAGATGGAACTTGCCACATCTTCTTAGCCTCTTGCGTTTTGTAATTAATTCTGACGCAGAACAATATAGAGAGCTTGAGTCTGTACATCTGTTCCATGTTCATCAACTCATTATCCTGATTGTCACTTTGTTTGATAAAGTAAATGCAATTTCTTTGCTAATGCGAGGCCTTTTCAATATAATCACGACCTACAATAATAAATGATACTTTTATTTATATACAAAGTTAACTGAGTATTCGAGTAAGATTATGGCAATCAGATGTAATGCGAAGTTCATTTCTAATTTTTAAAGAAGCATGCCTCGGACATTTTGCATTTCAGTAAAGTTGGTGCTTTTGTAACATACAAATAAAATTAGCCCGGCTTTTTTTGATGTAGATCAGCTGCAGAAATGGACAGAGAAATGGCAGATAGCGTTTAATACGAGCAAGTGTGAGGTTTGCAATTTAGTTTAGTTTACTTTAGTTTAGAGATACAGCGCAGAAACGGGCCCTTTGGCCCACCGAGTCCGCACCGACCAGTGATCCCCACTGGTTAACACTATCCTACACACACAGAGTGTCAGGTCGGGGGGAGATCCCCCCGCCACGGGTACCATGTAATCCCGTGCTACCTGCTCCATGGTCGGATAGTCGGTGAGTAAACCGTCTCCCCCACGTGGTTTGCCGGGTGAGGAGGGGGCTGTGGACCCCCAGCAGCACCAAAAACAAGACCTGTCAAAGGGCGGATGAGCTCCTAGCGAACCAACGGCCATCCACACTTCAGTAGAAGTTGCGATCACTGTCGTACATAGCATTGTAAGGCACCGTGCACGTTGATGTTTTCATCGACGATGATGATAATGATACACACACTAGGGACAATTTTTTACACTTATACCAAGCCAATTAACCTACAAACCTGCACATATTTGGAGTGTGGCAGGAAACCGGAGCTTCCCGGAGAAAACCCACGCAGGTCAAGGGGAGAACGTACACACTCCACAAAGAGAGCACCAGTAGGGTAGCTTTGAGATAAGAGGGACAATGTTTAAAAAAGGTGCGCGCAGCAATTCTTTTACCAATCATTTACCAGGAACACACTGTCGTGGATGGTGGTGGAGGCAGATACGGCAGTTGAGAGGTTTTTAGATAGCAATATGGATAAGCAGTGAATGGAGAGATATGGATCACGTGCAGACATCATGATCGATATTAACATTATGGCTTATTCCTGTGTTGTACTGTTCTATATCATAGTCATAGAGTGATACAGCGTGGAAACAGGCACTTCGGTCCAACTTGCCCACACAGGCCAACATGTCCCAGCTACACCAGTCCCACCTGCCCGCGTTTGGTCCATATCCCTCCAAATCTGTCCTATCCATGTACCTGTCTAACTGCTTCTTAAACGTCGGGATAGTCCCAGCCTCAACTACCTCCTCTGGCAGCTTGTTCCACCCACCCACCACCCTTTGTGTGAAAAAGTTACCCCTCAGATTCCTAATAAATCTTTTCCCCTTCACCTTAAACCTATGTCCTGTAGGCTTTCATAGCACTTATTTAAAAAATATATAGTTTCACTTGTTAGATTATCTTTCAGAATTCAGCATTTAAACTTATGGTAGGACCACAAAAAGTTAGTCAATTAAACATTGCTCCGACTACAACCTTACTTTCCAAACTTGTTACTGAAACCCTAAGTATTTCAACCTCATCATAAAGGCTCCAGCATTACTCCACGATGTAGATTGACTTCTGTGGGTTCCCCATGCATTAAATTTAAATGAAACAGAAGATTTAATAAAGCATTTTCCAAGAAGGAAAAAAATTAATCTGTTGGAAGAAAATGCAAAATTCAGATCTGTATAATGTGAGCAGCAATACTAGAAAAATAAACTGTTGCGTGACATCAGACCACATAACCACATGAACTGGATTGGCCTGCACTTTCTTTCTCTTGCTAAAATAAGCAAGTCAAGTTGGCTGTAACTGTTTGAAAAAGACAGCGATATGATAATGTCTGTTCTGGGCTGAAGCAAAGTGATCACGCCAGTTAATGAATCTACTCATGTGTGAGAAAGAACTGCAGATGCTGGATAAAATCGAAGGTAGACACAAAATGCTGGAGTAACTCAGCGGGGTGAGGCAGCATCTATGGAGAGAAGGAATGTGTGACGTTTCGGGTCGAGACCCTTCTTCTGACTGCCCGAAATGTCACCCAATGAATCTACTGAGATTGACATTTATTATGTCGTGACTTCAGGCTGTTATTATCAAGGGATCAGTGGTGCAGGGGTAGAGAAGCTGCTTACAGCACCAGAGACCCGAGTTCGATCCTGACCACAGGTGCTGTCTGTACGGAGTTTGTACGTCCCCCCCGTGACTGCGTGGACTTTCTCCGGGTGCTCCGGTTTCCTCTCACATCCCAAAGACATGCAGGTTTGTAGGAAAATTGGCAATTCTGTAAATTGTCCCTGGTGTGTGTGTGTATGATAGAACTAGTGTATGGGTGATCGCTGGTCGGCGAAGACTCATTGGGCGGAAAGACCTCTTTCCATGCTGTATCTCTAAACTAATTGGAACTTCTTGTAGTATTGTCAACTCTCCAATCATTTGGAACCACTCCTAACTCTAGTGATTCTTGAAATATCATTGTTAATGCCTTCTCAATCTCTAAAGCTGAGTCTGAAGAAGGATCTCGGCTCGAAAAGTCACCCATTTTTTCTCTCCAGAGATGCTGCCTGTCCCGCTGAGTAACTCCAGCATTTTGTGTCTATCTTCGGTGTAAACCAGCATCTGCAGTTCCTTCCTACACAAACCTCATGGGCCAAGTATTTAACATACTAACAGTTAGGCTGACAGTTCTACAACCTTGCACATTGTTGTTGTGCATTATCAAATAGCTTCAGTTACTTGGACAGAGAAGTGGAGCGGGGGGGGGGGGGGGGGGGGGGGGAAGGTGGCGATGGGTCATTGGCAGGAACAGTTATCAGCACACTCATGTAGCAGTTTGAAGCACAAAGGACTGGTGTACTGCTCTGTTGGAGGTTGATTCTTGAAGAGGAGACCATGAAATCTGAGGATGTTAGAAGGTTCAAAGGTACTTTTAGTTTAGTTCCAGCATGGAAACGGGCCCTTCGGCCCACCGAGTCCCCCCCGACCAGCGATCCCCGCATGCTAACACTATTCTATGCACACTAGGGACAATTTACATTTATACCAAGCCAATTAACCTACAAACCTGTACGTCTTTGGTGTGTGGGAGGAAACTGAAGATCTCTGAGAAAGCCCACGTGAGTCACGGGGAGAACGTACAAACTCCGTACAGACAGCACCCGTAGTCGGGAACAAACCGGGGTCCCTGGCACTGTAAGCATTGTAAGGCAGCAACTCTACCGCTGTGCCACCCCTAGTTTTATGGTCACATGTGCAAACGCAGTGTGAAGGGCCTGTCCCACTTAGGCAATTTTTTAGGTGACTGCCGGTGACTGTCATAGTCGTAGTAGGTCACCGAAAAACCGACGACTGGACCACCCCTTCGAATTAAAATTAGAAATTAGAAATAGAATCATTAATTTAACAAGTCAGCACGGGCGACAACCCACGTCACCTTGAAACAACCTACGCAAACCTGGCGACAACTACGACAGCACCTACGTCAGGAGAAGTCAAGCTACGCTCATTGGCGTCAATCCCACTGTCGCCGACTGTCTCCGAAAATGTTTCAACATGTTGAAAATCCAGCGGTGACCAGAAAGACGCTACGACTCTCTGGGCGACTAAGGCGACGACTCACGACCATACAAGCGACACCTAGGCGACCATGTGGCGACAGCCTAGTCGCCTGTAGTTGCCTAAAAAATCACTTGAGTGGGACAGGCCCTTCTTTTCTTATACATAGTCCAGTACAGTATTGCCACACCTAACTAAGCACATCCCCGATTAGCAAAATGCACAGAAATAGTCCACTGAGCCCACAAGCAAGAGGCGCCATTTTGGAACCATTTTTGCAAAATCTAGTCCCCAGCTCTCAATGTAATGAGCATTGCTCCTCCCTCTGCCGCGAACTTCAATCTATTCTTCACCCTTCTTCAGATATCCATGTCCACCAGAGATGGGCGGCACGGTGGCGTTGCAGTAGAGTTGCTGCCTCACAGCACCAGAGACCCGGGTTCGGTCCTGGCTACGGGTGCTGTCTGTACGGAGATTTGTATGTTTTCCCCTAATTAGAGATACAGTGTGGAGACAGGCCCTTTGGCCCACCGAGTCTGTGCCGACCTGCGATCCCTGCACATTAACACTAACCTGCACACACGAGGGATATTATCCTACACACACTAGTTTCCTCCCAACCTCAAAGATGTTCAGGTTTGTGGGTTATTTGGCTCGGTCTCATTGTAAAATTATCCAGGAATGGATGTCATTTTGGGTCGAGACCCTTCTTCTTCAGGTCTAAAGAAGGATCTCGACCCAGAACGTCACCCATTCCTTCTCTCCAGAGTTGCCACCTGTCCCGCTGAGTAACTCCAGCATTTTGTGTCTATCTTCGGTGTAAACCAGCATCTGCAGTTCCTTCCTACAATTATCTCCAATTATCCCGTGTGCGTGGAGGATGACGCTAGTGTGCGGGGCTCGCTGGTCGGCACCAACTCAGGCTGGAGGGCCCGTTTCCACACTGTATCTCTAAACCAAACTACGATGCTGCCTGATTCGCTGAGTGTTCACTTTTGTGTTTTATTCAGGAGTCCAGCATCTGCAGTTACTCGTGCCTCCATCTCCACCTGCATTCAAGTCCACCGATGGGACAAAGCTAAGCGTCAGTGTTGGGGTAGTGAGTGGGGTTACAGAGAAACTTCATCGGGATGGACACAGGTCAAGTGCATGTACAAGGATATAACAGATGGAATATAATGCAGAAAATATGTGATGTCGCTTACTCGGGTGGAAACAAATTGAAAGGAAGAGTACATTGTTTAAATTGTGTGGAGACTGGAAGTGGTCGGGTTCAGAGGGGACCTAGGTGTCATTATAAATGAATTACTAAAAGTTAACATGTGAGCATAGTGGGCAATTGGGAAAGCACATGGTAGGTTGGCCACTAATGCAACAGCACTTGAATTCAAGAGGAGAAACATCTTGGACTGATTATAAAGGGCCCTTTGGGACAACATCTATGTTATAATGTACCGGCCCAGTCTCCTTGCATAAGGAAGGATATCCCTTCAATGAAGGGAGCACTGCAAAGATTCATCATAATGATTCCTGAGATGGCATGTTTGTGGAACGAGAGCTCAAGCAACCCAGGCCTATGCTCGCCTGAGTTTAGATGATTGAGTGGTGATCTTATTGAAATGTACAAAGTAACTGAGGACTAGATTGAGTAGAAGCAGGAGTGATGTTTCCCCTGGTTAGCATGTCTCGGGCATCACAGTCTTCAAATAAGAGCTCACCCATTCAGAACCAAGATGTGAAGATTTCTTTATTCTATCCAGCACCCTAATCAAAGGGCAGCACAGTGGCGCAGCGGTAGGGTTAGATCTAGCTCTTAGGGCTAAAGGAATCAAGGGATATGGGGAAAAAGCAGGAACGGGGTACTGATTTTAGATGATCAGCCATGATCATATTGAACGGAGGTGCCGGCTTGAAGGGCCGAACGGCCTACTCCTGCACCAATTTTTCTATGTGTTTATGTTTCTATGTTACAGCGCCAGAGACCCGGGTTCGATCCTGACTACAGGCAGACAGATGGCACAATGGGCTAAGTGTTCGGCTGGCAACCGGAAGGTAGCCGGTTCGAATCCCGCTTGGAGTGCATACTGTCGTTGTGTCCTTGGGCAAGACACTTCACCCACCTTTGCCTGTGTGTGAATGTGTGTAAATGTGTGTGAGTGATTGGTGGTGGTCGGAGGGGCCGTAGGCACAGATTGGCAGCCACGCTTCCGTCAGTCTGCCCCAGGGCAGCTGTGGCTACAGAAGTAGCTTACCACCACCGAGTGTGACTGAGGAGTGAATGAATAATGCGATGTAAAGCGCCTTGAGTATTAGAAAGGCGCTATATAAATCCCATCCATTATTATTACAGGCGTTTTGGTACATTCTCCCCGTGAAGGCGTGTGTTTCCTCTGGCACTCCAAAGACGTACAAGTTTGTAGGTCAATTGGCTTGGTATCATTGTAAATTGTCCCTAGTGTGTGTGTGTGTAGGATAGCGCCAGTGTGTGGGGCTCATCGGTCGGCACGGACACGGTGGGCTGAAGGGCCTGTTTCCCTTTGCTGTATCCGCTGAAAATTGTGACAGCAATAAAAATAGACCGTACGGAAATGTGAGAAATGAAGGAGAAATCAAGAGAAGGATCAGAAGAAGCACACTGGAAGAAGCAATTGTATCATTTGTAAGCATTAGAGTAAATATACTTATTTCATGCAACATGAATCTTGAAGCATGACGGAATTTCTGGATGGAGATTAAAAATAGCAAAGCTATTTAAAGGCCAATTACATCATCTTTACCAAAGAGAGGGACATTGGGAAATAGGTGATGTGAATGAGGGTGATGGGGCCCCACATCCCATGGTTGAGACGTTGAGAACAGTAGACCACTTGTGGAAGACTAACTACTGTACATATGATTTAGAACAGAGATCAAGGGTACCTTCTTTAAGGATGAAAGTAGAAGTGGTCTTGATCCCTGGGGCTACAGAACTGCGAGCTCTTTAAGAACCTTTGGCAAAGCCAAATACAGCCCAGTACATACTTGATCAGCAAACTGATATGTATATTGTACCGACGTTTACATTTCGGACTGAAAATCGCAAACCTGAAGTCGGAACAAAGGGGCAGGAACTGGGAGGCAGCCACTCAATGCCTTGAGCAAGTTATGCCCCTGTCCCACTTAGGAAACCTGAACGAAAACCTCTGGAGACTTTGCGCCCCACCCTAGGTTTCCGTTCGGTTCCCGGAGGTTGCAGGTGGTTGCCGGAGGTTGCAGGTAGTGGAAGCAGGTAGGGAGACTGACAAAAACCTCCGGGAACCGCACGGAAACCTTGGGTAGGGCGCAAAGTCTCCAGAGGTTTCCGTTCAGGTTTCCTAAGTGGGACAGGGGCATTACACTGAGATTATGGTTTGTCCATAGCCGTACAGCCCTTCAGCCCACCAGATCCATGCTGACCAGCCCCATACACCCCGTACACTAGCACTATCCCACGCACTAGGGACAATTTAACATTTTTACCGAAGCCAATTAACTTACATATCTGCACGTCTTTCGAGGGGTGGGAGGAAACCGGAGCACCTGGGAGAAAACCCATGCGGTCACAGGGAGAACGTGCAAACTCCATATGAGCAGCACCCGTTGTCAGAATCGAACCCATGCCTCTGGTGATGTAAGGCAGCAACTCTGCCATTGCGCCACTGTGCTGCTTAATCCCATATAGTCAGCCTTTTCCTTCAATTTAAAATGAATAATTGAAATGACATCAAGTGACATTTGTCAAAGAGGGTCCTAGCTTTCAACCACTCACTTTGTAGAGACGAATCTCTCCTGGAGGAGAAGTACTTAGACTACGCCCCTCAGTCTAAATATTAGTTCGCAAAGAGGGGAAGTAATCTTTCTATTTACTCTTTCAGTTTCCCATTAACATTTGTAAAACCGCACCTTGACTTTTTATGTTCCAAGGAAAACAATCATAGATTGTGTGACTCGTTCTTGTAAGTTGATTAATGCATCAATTACATTTATAATGCCTTGAACCCAAAACATGGAGAAGTACAGCACGAGAACAAGCTACTTGTCCCGCAGTGTCCATGATGAATACGATGTCAAGATAAACTAATCTCATCTGCCTGCACGTGGCCCTTATCCCTTCATTCCATGTTTATCCATGGGCCTATCTAAAAGCCTCTGGAAACATCACAATGACCATTTGGCACGGTCGCGTAGCGGTAGAGTTGCTGCC
Source organism: Amblyraja radiata (assembly GCF_010909765.2). Taxonomy (NCBI): domain Eukaryota; kingdom Metazoa; phylum Chordata; class Chondrichthyes; order Rajiformes; family Rajidae; genus Amblyraja; species Amblyraja radiata. Next base: position 14,330,007 of record NC_045981.1, on the reverse strand, counting down.
TTACAACGCCTATAAGCGTCAGAGACCCAGGTTTGAACCTAACTGTGGGTGCTTTTCTATACGTAGTCTGTACGTTCCCCTCGTGACCACGTGGGTTTTCTCCGAGATCTTTGGTCTCCTCCCACTTCAAAGACGTACAGGTTTGTAGGTTATTTGGCTTGGTGTAAATGTAAAAGTTGTCCATAGTGCAGGATAAGGTTAACGTGCTGGGATCGTTGGTCGGTGAGGTCTCGGTGGGCCAAAGGGCCTGTGTTGGTGCTGTATCTCTCAACACAACTCAACTCAACTCAACTCAGCCATTCCTGGTAGCGCGATCCAAGCTGCCGCCAACTTCCGTACAGTCTTTACAAGAACAGTAAATCCTCACTAAAGTGTGATGTCCAGGACTGTTGACACAACACCAGCTACCGTCTAATCTGGACCATGCTTAGTTGACATCATGATTATCTGAAAGATAAGACCATGGTTCACTGCTCTTGATTTTTCTCCAATAACTATTCATTTTGAAGTGTGAACGGTAGAACGGTCAGTTCTGATTCGGTGGGACAAAGGGCCTGTTTCCATGCTTTATGAACTGACGGGATAATGAAGGGAAGAAGTATGAAGAGATATTGGAACAGTGTGGGTAAGTTTGGAAGGTAAAGTCCAACGTGAACATGGATTGGGCCAAATGTTTTAGTTTAGTTTTGAGAAACAGCGACCAGCTCACTAGCACCATCCTACACCCACTCCATTTATGCCAAGTCAATTAGCCTACAAACCTGTACATCTTTAGAGTGTGGGAGGAAACCGGAGATCTCGGAGAAAACCCATGCAGGTCACAGGGAAAACACACAAACTCCATACAGGCAGCACCCGTAGGCAGGATCGAACCCGGGTCTCTGGTGCTGTAAGGCAGCAACTCTACCGCTGCGCCACCATGCTTTAATTTCTTTGTACTTCAGGTGCTCCAATCAAAATATCTGAATGTTTTCCCTTGCATCTTGGCCTACTTTCCTGTACAACCTTTGAAACGTCCTTTCTTCCGCACGCTATTATTAGCACCGTTACTTGGTACCTGCGATATTTCAGCACAGTCATTAAATAATTATTTTAAACAGCTTTACGACTGCATTAATGAAAGGAAATTTAATGCAAATGTATCAATCTTTGTACTAAAAGTATTTTCAGAACAAAAATAAAAACCTTGTTATGGGTAACTGTACAAGAGAGAAAACTTATTTTTGTTATATTTTTGGAATGTCAATGTTTATGACAAGGTCAGAATATGTCACCCATCACTAACTGCCTTTGAAAAGTTTCCTTGTGGATATTGGTATCTCAAAGTGCTGTTACGTTTATTTAGTTTAGTCTAGTTTAGTTTAGTTTAGTTTGGTTTAGTTTAGTTTAGTTTAGTTTGGTTTAGTTTAGTTTAGTTTGGTTTGGTTTGGTTTGGTTTGGTTTGGTTTGGTTTAGTTTAGTTTAGTTTAGTTTAGTTCAGTTCAGTTCAGTTCAGTTCAGTTCAGTTCAGTTCAGTTTAGTTTAGTTTAGTTTAGTTTAGTTTAGTTTAGTTTAGTTTAGTTTAGTTTAGTTTAGTTTAGTTTAGTTTAGTTTAGTTTAGTTTAGTTTAGTTTAGTTTAGTTTAGTTTAGTTTAGTTCAGTTTAGACATAAAGCGTGGAATCAGGCTCCCCAGCCCACCGAGTCCGCGCCGACCCGCGATCCTTACACATCCTAGGGACAATTTTACATTTATACCAAGCCAATTAACCTACAAACCTGTACGTCTTTGGAGTGTGGATGGAATCCAAAGATCTCGGAGAAAACCCAAGCAGGTCACAGGGAGAACAAACAAACTCCGTACAGACAAGCACCTGTAGACAGGATCAAACACGGTCTCTGGCGCTGTAAGGTAGTGGCTCTACAGCTGCGCCACCGTGCCGCCCTGTTAAAAAGAGAGTTTCAGGATTATGATACAGTGAAGGTTGCAGGAAAAAAAAGTTTAGTTTAGTTGGGATGAGTTGAGACGAGTTGAGTTGAGTTTATTGCCACGTGTACCGAGGTACCGTGAAAAGCCTTTGTTGCGTGCTAACCAGCCAGTGGAAAGCCTATACATGATTACAATTGAGACACCCACAATGTCTAGATACATGATCATGGGAATAACATCTAGTGCAAGATAAAATCCAATTACGTTTGATTAGAGGTAGTCCGACTGTCTCCGGTGAGGTAGATGTAGCTCAGGACCGTTCTCTAGTTGTTGAAAGGATGGTTTAGTTGCCTGATAACCATCGTATCAACAACTAGAGAATGTGGGTTTTCTCCGGTTTCCTCCCACGCTCCAAAGACGTACAGGTTTGTAGGCTAATTGCCTTGGTAAAATTGTAATTTGTCCCTAGTATGTGTAGGAAAGTGTTAGTCACAGGGATTGCTGGTCAGTGTGGACTCAGTGGGCTGAAGGGCCTGTTTCCACGCTGTATCTCTAAACTAAACTGAACTGACCGAGGTCAGGATCGATCCTGAGGCTCCAGCGCTGTGAGGCAGCAACTCTCCTCACTGACCCACCGTGCCGCCCCAAGTAAGTAAAATATATTGAGAAACACCCAATATCTTAAATATAATTTAATGTTTCTATATTACAAAAGCACAAATTAGTTTGGGATTACTGTGCTATATAAATGAAATTTACTAATATATTCTTTATAACATTGGTAGGTTTAGATGTCCCAAAAATTGAGATGACCTAAAGTTATAGCTAGTATATTCTCACTTAAAAAATTTCTTAATAGCTACTAAGAAATGAAATTACAATCAGATGTCTTTGTTAAAGTTGCAGAAATTGGCAAATAAAGCTCTTTTTTAATCTGAGGTTTTATCTGATGGAGTTTTGCGCTCCTTAATGGCACTTCCATTGGGACCAGGGAACATTTTTATAACGAGGATTTTGTTTGAAGGTAGTCGGCACTAATGATGTTTCATTAGAGGCAGCGCTGGAAAGATGCAGAGCAAATAAAATCAATTCAAGAGAACGTGAAAGGTACAGAGGTAATCGCGAACAAGAGCACCTTTTTTTTATTGTACGAAGGTGAGAATATCATTGAATATATTGGTACAATATTAATCAACGGTAATCTAAATTAATGGCTTGTGGGCAAATAGCCAAGGCTTGCAAAGAAAACTTTGGTGGACGCCCCTGTCATGATAGTGGTTTGGATCGATTCCAGAGTACATAAATGGAAAAGAATCCACTGATTCATAAAGGACTTGACCACAAGAGGCCCCATGGTCCACCTCATCCTTTTCCTGTCATTCCTGCACCATTTGGCATCCACTGAAGCTTAATTAGAACATATTGCGACTGCTGGACACCTTTTAACTTTGTTTAGAGACACAGCGCGGAAACAGACACAGCACAGAAGCAGGTCCGCGCCGACCGGCGATCCCCGCGCACTGACACTATCCTACACACACTGGGGACAATTCACTATTTTTTCCGAGCCAATTAACCTACTAACCCGCACGTCTTTGGAATGTGGGAGGAAACTGAAGATCTCGGAGAAAACCCGGGAACGTATAAATTCCACACGGACAAGCAGCCGTAGTCGGGATCGAACCGGGGTCTCTGGTGCTGTAAGCACTGTAAGGCAGCGATTCTACCGTTGCACCACCATGCCGCAGTGCCATTTTACTAACCCTCTGTAGCTAGTGTACTTTTGGCTCATCAAAGCAACAGAGGGCCGTAATATATTTACTTTCTTACATGCATGCGCACTCTGTTATAACGTGTGAAGACACACATCGTTGCATTCTCACTTTCTTCAGGCTTACGGTGAACATGCAAGAAGGGCTTGCCCCTCAATATCATGTCGGAAATCTCCATCCAGCTGTTAATCTACTTTAGTAATATTAAATGCAGAGTGGCCATTTTAAGGGTGAGAATGAGATAGATTCTTGATTAGTACGGGTGTCAGGGGTTATGGGGCGAAGGCAGGAGAATGGGGTTAGGAGGGAGAGACAGATCAGCCATGATTGAATGGTGGAGTAGACTTGATGGGCCGAATGGTCTAATTCTGCTCCTATCACATGACATTATGACCATAGGTCACCAGAATAATTACACATTTAACGTGGGATATTTGGTTTAGTTTAGTTTCGTTCAGAGGTATCATGGAAAAAGGCCCTTCGGCCCATCGAACCCGCACCGACCAGTGAGCCCTACACACTAACGCTGTTCTACACCACAACAGAAGGGGGAGGAGTTATACAGTTTGATAGCCACACGGAAGAAGGGTCTCCTGTGGCGTTCTGTTCTGCATCTTGGTGGAACCAATCTGTTGCTGAAGGTACTCCTCAGGTTGGCCAGTGTGTCATGGAGGGGGTGAGCTGTATTGTCCAGGATGCTCCGCAGTTTCAGGAGCATCCTCTCCTCCAAGACCACCCCCCATGAATCCAACTCCGCCCCCAGGACCGAGCCAGCCTTCCTGATGAGGCCACGACCCTGCTGAGTACCAGCTACCGATGGACAACTAAAAGAGGGCTTCGAATATTGTCTTCACTCTCACCCCAAGAACATTTTATACAAATCTTACCTCTTCTTCAGAAGATAGACACATAAAGCTGGAGAAACTCAGTGGGTCAGGCAGCATCTCTGGAGAAAAGGAATAGGTGACGTTTTGGGTCGAGACCCTTCTTCACACGACGTGAATTCCTTGAGTATTCTTTACTCAATTTCTAAGTGAATGATTCCGTTTATTGTCAATGTTCCAAACAGTTGTGGAACAGCTGCATGGTTCTTAACCTGAAACCTCTTTAGTGGGTTATATTTAAATTGCTCCTTTAGCCCACAGGTAATTACATTCATTGTTAACTCCCTGTACACGACAGGCTCGGCCAATGTCTTTGTCAGCTGTCTTCTACGGAAAGACATTATCTGGAAATTGTGTTCAACGAGCAATGAGTATTCTTCTTTTAATACTGCTAGATTGTTGATTGTATGAGTACATCATGCGCAGATTGGATGAAGTGTGACTGCTTTTCACGGTGGAGCAGCAGTAGAGTCAGCGCCAGCGACCCAGGTTGGATCCTGCTACGATTGCTGTCTGTACGGAGTTTGCACGTTCATTGGCTTGTGTAAATTGGCCCTAGTGTGTAGTGCAGGAAAGAGCTAGTGTAAGGGGTGATCGATCGCTGGTCGGCGCTGACGAGGTGGGCCGAAGGGCCTGTTTCCACCCTGAATCTCTAAACTAAACTAAACTAAACACTGCATTGGTGGTGAAACTTTGTGGGACTTTCTGAAAAAATATTGGAAAGTGCAAACCTTTCCTTACTTATTCCACACAATTTTAGCAGTGGATACATTGTAAGTAAGCTGCTTGAACACAAGAATCACTCACTGCCTCCGTTAACATATAGCAATAAAAAGCCATGTTTATTTTTATTGTTTTAACATATTTTAATATTCATAGAGTCATTGAATCAGAGTGCATGGAAACAGGATCTTCTATAAACTGTGTAGGAAGGAACTGCAGATGCTGGTTTACACCGATGATAGACACAAAATGCTGGAGTAACTCAGCGGGACAGGCAGCTTCTCTGGAGAGAAGGAATGGGTGACGTTTTGGGTCGAGACCCTTCTTCAGACTGGATCTCGACCCGAAACATCACCCATTACCCCTATCCAGAGATGCTGCCTGCCCCTTCTATAAACTGCTGGTTTAAACCAAAGATACACACAAAATGCTGAATTAACTTAGTGGGTCAGGCAGCTGTAGTTCATTTTTATTACGGTTCACAATTGAATAGAGTTTTTAAATAATTCTTTGGAGATGCTTTGATCCATTTTCATTTCTATATCGCAATTTATTTTAATTATTTCCAAATGTTTTTAGCAGGAGGAAACATAATCTAGAAGATCAGAATTGTTTTATTATTTGGAGCTTCATTGTCAAAAATGAAGTATAATTTTAGTATGAAGTTAACTTTTATGGTGCATGAAACTGTTGATTTAGACTCCCTTCATCTGGACGACATTGTCTGATGTCCATACTCTGTTTTTATATTTCTCCCTTTTAACAATACGGTGGCACAGCGGTAGAGCTGCTGCCTTACAGGGCCAGAGACTCTGGTTCGATCCTGACCACTGGTGCTGTCTGTACGCAGTTTGTACATTCTCCCCGTGACCGTGTGAGCTTTCTCCAGGTGCTCCAGCTTCCACCCACACTCCAAAAGCCAAACAGGTTTGTAGGTTGATTGGCTTTGGTAAATTTTGTAAATCGTCCCTATTGTGCGGGGAACGCTGGTCGGCGCAGACTCGGTGGGGCAAAGGGCCTGTTTCCGCGCTGTACCTCTAAACTAAGTCACGGCAGTCACAGTGGCGCAGCGGTAGAGTTGCTGCCTTACAGCGAATGCAGCGCCGGAGACCCGGGTTCGATCTCGATCTCGGGTGCTGTCTGTACGGAGTTTGTACGTTCTCCCAGTGACCTGCGTGCGTTTTCTCAGAGATCTTCGGTTTCCTCCCACGTTCCAAAGACGTACAGATTTGTAGGTTAATTGGCTTGGTAAATGTAAAAATTGTCCCCAGTGTGTGTTAATGTGCGGGGATCGCTGGTCGGCGCGGACCCACTGCGCCAAAGGGCCTGTTTCCATGCTGTATCTCTAAAGTAAACCAAACTAAACTGAACTTTAAAAAAAAAAAATGTGCTTTAGTTACCAATGTGAGGTGATTACCTGATCAGGAGAGTCAAGATGCAAGAATATTTAATTGTTCTATGAAATTAATACAATACAATGTTTGTAGTCTGTTTAGAGTCTATAGTGTCGAACACTACAGACGGCATAACAGGTCTGTAAACATCGCTATGAAACCTGTACAAAGCGAAAAAGTGAACATAAAATTTGTGTACACAATTGTTATAATTGTTAAAACGGTGGGCAGCGAGACTCACGTCTGTCTTTTTATTATTTTTTGTCTCATTTGAATGTAGTTTTTATCATTTTTTTTGTGTATGTGTGTGGGTATGTGTGGGGGGGGGGGGGGGGGGGGGGGGGGGGGGGGGAAACTTTTAAAAATCTATCCCCTGCACGGAGAACCCGACCTTTTCTCTGTCGGGTCTCCGTTGTCGTTGGGGCCTAGCACCGTGGAGCGGCCTCCAGCAGGAACGACCTGGGGCTCCAGTCACGGAGCTGCGGACCTACTCATCATCATGGAGCTGGCCGAGTTCGGAGCGGGAGGAGCGGTGGTGGCGCGCTGCTGCGACCCGACCCCGGGGATTCGGAGGCTCCAGCCGCAGGTCTGGCAGACAGGAACACCGGGAGCCCGCGGGTCCCTGCTGGGAGACCGCTTTTCGGGGCTTCCGCAACGGCGACTTCACCCGCCCGAGTTGCGGGGTTGAAGAGTACCTGGAGCGGGACCTTACATCACCGCCCCGCGCGGCTTGGAATGGCTGCGGGACTTTGCTAGCGCCCGCCGGGGGCTCCAACAACAAGACCCGGAGCGTGGCCTTGCATCACCCGGCGTGGCATAAATGGCCGCGGGACAATTACCATCGCCCGCCGGGGGCTTTGACTTTGACTCTGACATCGGGAGGGGAATGGGAAGTGCAGGGGAGAGATAAATCTTTGCCTTCCATCACAGCGAGGAGGAGATGCGCTGTGATGGATGTTTGTGTAAATTGTGTTGTGGCTTGGTTCTTTTTTGTGTGTATAACTGCAGAAACAACATTTTGTTTGAACCTCAATGGGGTTCAAATGACAAATAAATTGTATTGTATTGTATTGTATTGTATTGTATTGTATTGTATTGTATTGTATTGTAATTGAGCCATATACTTTAAATTCATTGAAATTACTTGTTCTGGGGAGTTATATTTTTGGTGTGGGCCTGAAACAGACAGAATAGTTCTAAAGTTCTAAAAGGAATTGATTGTGTTGCTAAGCCTTCATTACGGTCACATTGGCACAGCAGTAGAGCTGCTGCCTTACAGAGCTTGCAGCGCCAGAGACCCGGGTTCGATCCTAACTACAGGTGCTGTCTGTATGGAGTTTGTACGTTCTCCACGTGACCTGCGTGGGTTTTCTCCGAGATCTTCAGTTTCCTCCCACACTACAAAGACGTGCAGGTTTGTAGATTAATTGGCTTGGTGTGTATGTAACTTATCCTTGGTGTGTGTAGGATAGTGTTGATGTTCGGGGATCGCTGGTCGGTGCGGACTAGGTGGGCCGAAGGGCCTGTTTCCACGCTGTATCTCTGAACTAAAAAAACTAAATGACAATGAGAACTCAATTATGATAGACACATAATCCATTTTATCTCTGAATATATTTGAAAATTTAAGCTTCATCTTTTTTTCCCCCATCTAAAATCAAAGCTGGGCTGCCACTTCCACTAGCACCGCCCATAGCTATGGCCCTCATCTTCACTACTGCCTGGTGGAAAATTCCAGAATCCTGGTATCCAACATGACAAATTAATCTTTCATGCTAAGGGTGGTGGGTGCTGGAATGAGTTGCTGGAGGTGGTATTTTAGGCAGGGACTATCGCAACATTCAAGATGCAATTAGACAGGTACATGGATAGAAGATAGACACAAATAGCTGGAGTAACTCAGCGGGTCTGACAGCATCTCTGGTGGTGAGGAATGGGTGACGTTTCGGGTGGCGACTCTTCGTGAGTCTCGACACGAAACGTCACCCATTCCTCTTCTCCAGAGATGCAGTCTGACCCGCTGAGTTACTCCAGCTTTTTGTGTCTATCTTCGGTGTAACCAGCATCTGCAGTTCCTTCCTGCACAGGTATATGGATAGGACAGGTTTGGAGGGATATGGGGCAAACGCAGGCAGGCGGGACTCGTGTAGATGGGACACGCCAGTCGGTGTGGGCAAGTTGGGCCGAAGGGCCTGTTTCCACGCAGTATGACTCTATGACTCTCATCAATTACAGTTGTTTTCTGACAACTCACTGTTAAAATGAGAGCACATTTGCTGTTGCACAGTCTGTGAGATTTGTTGGAGGTGAGGAAATTAGTCTTCATGATTTACCCGCCACACCTCCATTTACTTTGCCTGTTCATAAAGAGTATGAAAAATGAAATGATCCAAAAGGTGGGAACTTTATAGTTTTACAAAAAAAAAAGATTTATATCTTGCGGGGCAGATGGAGTACAGATGTAACGTAAAATGTGGGAGGCAATGTTATTAAAATAGCTCATATTTAACTAGAGAAGTGGTCACAGTTCACTTGTTGGTGGAGTGAGTCACGAATGAGGCACATCTTCCACCGAAGGCTACAGGCATCGTTATATAGGTTTATGTACAGATTTTATTAGGAGGTTTATAGCAACTGAGGAACACCCAAATCATGGAACGGTGGCTCAGCGGTAGAGTTGCTACCTTGCAGCACCAGTCACCCGGGTTCGATCCTGACCATGGGTGCTGTCTGTACGGAGTTTGTTCGTTCTCCCCGTGACCGCGTGGGTTTTCTCCGGGTACTCCGGCTTCCCACCACACTCCAAAGACGTACAGGTTTGTAGGTTAATTGGCTTCAGTACAATTGTAAATTTGTCCCTAATGTGTGTAGGATGGCGTTAGTGTGCGGGGATCGCTGGTCGGCGCGGACTCGATGGGCCGAAGGGCCAGTTTCCGCGCTGTAACTCTAAACTAGCCTACCGAACTAAACACATAAACAGTTTTATCATATTCATAATATTAAGCATTAGATTAGATTAAACTTTATTAATCCCCTTATTCAGGGGAAATGCTGGTGTTGAGGGCCAGGTGCCAGCGCAATAACCTGGCCCTCAACACCAGCAAAACCAAGGAACTGATTGTGGACTTTGGAAGGAGTAGGAGGGGGACCCACAGCCCCATTTATATCAACGGGTCGATGGTTGAAAGGGTCAAGAGCTTCAAATTCCTGGGCGTGCACATCTCTGAAGATCTTTCCTGGTCCGAGAACACTAATGCAATCATCAAAAAAGCACATCAGCGCCTCTACTTTCTGAGAAGATTACGGAGAGTCGGATTGTCAAGGAAGACTCTCTCTAACTTCTACAGGTGCACAGTCGAGAGCATGCTGACCGGTTGCATCGTGGCTTGGTTCGGCAATTTGAGCGCCCTGGAGAGGAAAAGACTACAAAAAGTAGTAAACACTGCCCAGTCCATCATCGGCTCTGACCTTCCTTCCATTGAGGGGATTTATCGCAGTCGCTGCCTCAAAAAGGCTGGCAGTATCATCAAAGACCCACACCATCCTGGCCACACACTCATCTCCCTGCTACCTTCAGGTAGAAGGTACAGGAGCCTGAAGACTGCAACAACCAGGTTCAGGAATAGTTACTTCCCCTCAGCCATCAGGCTATTAAACCTGGCTCGGACAAAACTCTGATTATTACCAACCACTTTCTGTTATTTGCACTATCAGTTTATTTATTCATGTGTGTATATATTTATATCATGGTATATGGACACATTTATCTGTTTTGTAGTAAATGCCTACTATTTTCTGTGTGCTTAAGCAAAGCAAGAATTTCATTGTCCTATACAGGGATACATGACAATAAACTCACTTGAAACTTGAAATTCAGATGTCCTTGCAGCACACTAATAAAAATACAACATAGTATTCAAAAAGAAGCTCAACACAAAAACATCCCCCCACAGTGATTCCCACTGTGGGGGAAGGCACAAAGTCCAGTCCTCATCCTCTTGTCCACCCAAAGTCGGGCCTATTGAGGCCTCCACAGTCGCCGCCGCGGCGCCCGATGTTCTCGCCGGGTGATGGTGCTCCAGCGTCGGGAGAACCCCCAGCGGCTTGGGGTGCCAGGAACGGCCGCCTTCCCACCGGAGACCGCGGCTTCCAAGCCAACAGACCGCGCCGGACGGAGCTCCACACACTGGCGATCTCAGCAAAAGATCCCAGGCTCCGGGGTGTAACGTTCAGCGTCGCAGCTGGCCGCTCCACAGAACCGCGGCTCCACGATGTTCTGATCGGCGGTCCCAGCATACTGGAGTTCCAGCGTGGCGACCCAGGAAAGGCATCGCCCGCTCCGCAATAGCGCTCCAGCGCTGCGCCGCCGCCAAAGCCGATGTTCTGCGCCGCCGCCAAAGCCGATGTTCTGGCCAGGTCCCCTCAGGGAAACGTCGCTCCAGGACCCGCTGGTAGGCCGCAAGGACAGGTCGAAGTCGCTGCTCGGAGGAAGGCAACCCCTCCGACCAGGTAGGGACTCGAAAAGCAGTTTCCCCCTTCCCCCCCCACCACCCCCCACACATAAAAAGATTAGGCCCCCTGATTTCACACTCAACGTACTAGAAATAATAAAAAAGAAGGGGAAAAAAACGGACAGCTGCAGGACAGGCAGCCGTTCAGGACAGCCTCCGGAGGTGCATGGAGCATCGTGACAGATTTAAATAGAATATTCTATTGAGGACTTGAAACAAAATCAATGTTCTGTCTGTCGCTTTCCATTCTCTTAATATAGGGCAAATCAAAGTGCCAAATGGTGCCAAAGAACATATACAGTTCTGTTGAACAAGTAAATATTATGGCTACCATGTAGGAAAGTAGATCCTCTCTGCTAGAATTAAAGATATAGAGTTAATTAAAACACTTGTCCGAGTTCAAAGACCTTTAAGTATAACATGGCTACTGCAAAAGTGATTCCAGCAGATTCATCGAAGGTAGCCAAAAAATGCGGAGAAACTCAGCGGGCGAGGCAGCATCTATGGAGCGAAGGAATAGGTGACGTTTCAGGTCGAGACCCTTCTTCAGACGTCTGAAGAAGGGTCTCAACCCGAAACGTCACCTATACCTTCTCTCCATAGATGCTGCCTCGCCCGCTGAGTTTCTCCGCATTTTTGTCTACCTTCGATTTTTCCTGCATCTGCAGTTCTTTCTTAACCAATGGATTCATCTGAAGGATCTACCAGGAATCTAGATTTTTTAAATTTCAAAAGGCAGCATTTAACCCGGAGTTACTAAACACCAATTAGAAGGATTGCGATTTTACATAGATTCTTATTGTTCGTCTAAATAATGGTCCCGACCGGAAACTTCACCCATCCTTGTTCTCGGGAGCTGCTGCCTGACCTGATGAGTTACTCCAACATCTTGTGTCTATCAGCATCTGCTGAATCTCTAAAGGACAATGCCTTCTTAATTGATCTCTAGAGGGGTGTGAGGAGTTATGGGTTCTAGGAGCAGAATTAGGCCATTCGGCCCATCCAGTAACCTCCGCAATTCAATCCAGCGGCTGCGTCAGCAGGTCTGGTGAGCGGCAGCTTCGACTACCCCGGGCCGCGGTGTTTGAGCCGCAGGACAGGTTTTAACATCGCCCGGGGGGTATCGCCTCAGCGCAGAAGGAGAAGAGGAGGGAAGAGACTGCAGCCCTAAGACTTTTGCCTCCATCACAGTGAGGAGATGTTGGGTGGACTCACTGTGGTGGATGTTAATATGTGTTTATTGTTGTTTTTTTATTGTATTGTATGTATGACTGCTTCAATTTCGTTCAGACTTCAGTCTGGATGACAATAAAAGGCTATCTTATCTTATGGCTGATCTACCTTTCCCTCTCATCCCCAGTTTCCCGCCTTCTTCTCATAACCCCTGACACCCTTACTAATCAAGAATCTGTCAATCTCTGCCTTAAAAATATAGATTGACTTGGCCTCCACAGCCGTCTGTGGCAATGAATTCCACATATTCACCACACTCTGATTAAATATATTCCTTTTCCTTTCTAAAGGTTTTAAAGATTTCTAAAGGAATGATGCTCGAATCATCCATTAGCGTCAATTCAAGCTGTTCCTGATGAGATTCTCATCTACAACCATTTAAGATAAGGGCTAAGGGAGAAATGTATTTGATACCTGTGGGGACTTTAAAGGGCCTGCCCCACTTGACGTCATTTGCGCGTCACGCAGATGGCGCGCAAAGATTTTGTATATCACAAAATCCTGCGACGCCGTGCGCTGCCGCGTGTCACTGCCTATGTCATCATGCACCATGCGTGCGTAATGCGTGCGTCACGTGCGTGTCACGACGCGCGCATCTTGATGATGTCGCGTAATTACGTACAAATGACGGCCAAGTGGGACAGGTCCTTTAAGGGTCTCTATCTAGAAGCCTATAGATTCTCTGGCATTGAGTACATTTAAGGTTGAGGGGGGTGGATGCTTGGGAATTAAGACATATATGTTGGCGATGATCACAAGGCAGTTTTTTTTAGAGGTACAGCACGGAATCAGGCCCTTTGTCCCACCGAGTCCGCACCAACCATTGATCCCCGCAAATTAGCATTATCCGACACACACGCGGAACAATTGACACTTATACCAAGCCAATTAACCTACAGTCCTGCACATCTTGTGGGAGGAAACCAAAGGTCTCGGAGAAAACCCATGTGGTCACAGGGAGAACGTACAAACTCCAGACAGACAGCACCCCAGTAGTTGGGATCGGACCCAGTTCTCTGGTGCTGTAAGCGTTGTAAGGCAGCAACTCTCCAACTGAGCCACCTTAAGTAAGAGGATAATTGTGAACTTGCTGAGTAGTGGAAATATCTCAAGAGGTTGAATGGCCTGGTCCAACTTCTAACTCACATGTCCCTGTAATCATAGATTGTGCATTATGCGGGAAATTAATTTGACCTAATCAATAACAAAACAGAACGGTACATTCTGTAAACGCAGAATAGTCCTGTATGGATCCATTCTCCCAGGGAATAGTCATAAAGTTATACTTTAGTGGTCTGAGAAACGACTACTGGAGTTTTCAACAGATCTTTATTCAAAAGTTCGATATCCAGTATACAGGTTCTTCAGACACGTCTGCTCGCAACGGCGGTCAGTGTTGAACTAACGCGCGCAAGTGAAAAACCGCGCGAAACAAGCAGCCCCTCCTGAGTCACGTGATCGCGGCTTCCGAACGCCGAGTTCGATATCTGCATGCGCAGGCAGGCGCCGCTACTATACGCCATTCAAACCAACCCATTTGGCTCATTAAGTCTATACCAATCATGAAGCACATATTATGGTAATCCTATACTACTCCCATTTTAAATTATTCCAACATTTCCATTCACAAGTAACTATGAGATGAGCTTTGAAAAATTCATGCAAAACCATCAAGCCAATTCCAGAACTGCAGAATGACTGTTATGGAAATGCAACACTATTTCCAACAAGTTTCTGATCAAATATCCTATTTGATAACTAGACATAACCTAATAAATGAGGGTGGATTCTCATTACAGATTTGGCCTTCTTGACTAGTAAGGGTGTCAAAGGTTACAGGGAGAAGTCAGGAGAATGGGGTTGTGAGAGAAAAATTGATTAGCCATGATCGAATGGTGGAGAAGACTCGATGGGCCGAATGGCCTAATTTTGATCCTATGTCTAATGGTCTAAAAATTAGGAGCAAAAGCATTCCTAACCTCATCCTATATAATGGACTCTAAAATTCCTTCTATCTAGAGATGCTGCCTGCCCCACTGATTTATTCCAGCATTGTGTCTATCTAGAGTTCCCACTATTCTGCTATGCTACCTTCTTGTACAGCGGGGTAGGATTGGCAACTTTCAAATAGCTTGGAACTCTAGTGATTCTTGAAATATCACTATTAATGCCTTCTCAACCTCTAAAGCCACCTTTTTCAGAACCCGAAGAACTTTTCCAGTCTGAAGAAGGGTCTCGGCTCGAAACGTCGCCTGTTCCTTCTCTCCAGAGATGCTGCCTGACCCGCTGAGTTACTCCAGTATTTTGTGTCTATCCTCAGTTTAAACCAGCATGGGATAAAGCAGGAACGGGGTACTGATTTTAGATGATCAGCCATGATCATATTGAATGGCGGTGCTGGCTCGAAGGGATGAATAGCCTACTCCTGCACCTATTTTCTATGTTTCTATGTTTATTCTGTATGTTTCAATGAGATACCCACCTCATTCTTCTAAACTCCAGCGAGTGCAGGCCCAGTGCCGACAAACGCTCATCGTAGGTTAACCTGTGCGAGCTGGTGTGAGGTGTCGCATACCCTCCAGTCTCCAGAAACGGTGGCTGTGGCAGCCACACCGTACGCCTTTGCCATCCGCTGTCCGACCGTCGGGCGCAGATGTGTTTTTGCTGGAAGTTGATACTTTCTATAAATCATACAAAACCGGGCCTGACAGCTTGCGCATGTGTTTAAAGAGCGAGGGAGCGAGAGAGAGAGGGGAAAAAAATGAACTGGGACCAATTCCTGATGGCTGCGTGCCCAGAATCTGTAAGGTACGCTTGAAGTTGTGGCAACGCTTCCTGACACAGCTGTGTACATAGCTTCTTTTACTTGTCTTCCCCTTTGGACTGCAGTCTAAATGTCTCGCTTCTGCTTACGCAACTCGGATGATGACACATCGGAATGATGCACGGTCTTCCCAGGCAAGTGAAATTATCCTGTCTTAAAATAGGCCCCGTCGATCCCATTCCAAAACCTTCGCATGAGACGTCAGGTCCACTTGAATTTCATTGAAACTTACCGAATAGTGAAAGGACTGGATAGAGTGGGTGTGGAGAGGATGTTTCCACTAGTGAGAAAGTCAAGGACCGGAGGCCGCAGCCTCAGAATGAAAGGACAATAGACAATGGGTGCAGGAGTAGGCCATTCGGCCCTTAGAGCCAACACCGCCATTCAATGTGATCACGGCTGATCATCCACAATCAGTACCCCATTCCTGCCTTCCCCCATACCCCTTGATTCCGCTAGCCCTTAGAGCTCTATCTAATTCTCTTTTGAATGCATCCAGTGAATCGGCCTCCACTGCCTTCTGAGGCAGAGAATTCCACAAATTCACAACTCTCTGTGTGAAAAAGTTTTTTCTCATCTCAGTTCGATATGGCCTACCCCTTATTCTTAAACTGTGGCCCCTGGTTCCCGACTCCCCCAACATCAGGAACATGTTTCCTGCATCTAGCGTGTCCAATCCCTTAATAATTTTATATATTTCTATGATCCCCTCTCATCCTTCTAAATTCCAATGATTACAAGCCCAGTCGCTCCATTTTTTCATCATATGGCAGTCCCGCCATCCCAGGAATTAACATGGTGAAACTATGCCGCACTCCCTCAATAACAAGAATGTCCTTCCTCAAATTAGGCTCCTGCTTTTTGAATTATCAGTTCATATTGTTTAATTATTATAGTACGTTGATCATCATGTAGATCATGTTGCCAAACACTTTAATTCCCCTTCCCATTCCCATACTGACCTTTCTGTCCTTGGCCTCCTCCATTGTCAGAGTGAGGCCCAGTGCAAATTGGAGGAACAGCACCTCATATTTCGCTTGGGTAGCTTGCAACCCAAAGGTATGGATATTGATTTCTCTAACTTGAAATAACCCTTGCATTCCTTCTCTCTCCATCCCTCCCCCACCCAAGTCGTACTAGCTTCAAAGTCGTCTTGTTGAGTCTCATTGTCTGTAACTCAGTTGCACCTAGCCCGCAGCTAACAATGGCCTTTTCCCTTTATCATCGTTACTTTTTTTCATTCCTTTCATTCATTTGTTCTACACCTCTCTATATCACCGTCTATATGTCTTGTTTCCCTTTCCCCTGACTCTCAGCCTGAAGAAGGGTCTCGACCCGAAACGTCGCCCATTCCTTCTCTCCAGAGATGCTGCCTGTCCCACTGAGTTACTCCAACATTTTGTGTCTCCCTTCCATTTAAACCAGCATCTGCGGTTCTTTCCAACTCATAATTGGATCACTCTATCTCAGTAACGTCATTGTGGGAAGCTTAGGGATTAGCATGATGAAGTGGTAGGATGTTGTGTTAATCTCCCTGTCTGCTAAATTCCCAACCTCGTCTGCTTCACGGCAGGGAATTGGGAAGTTTTGTTGCATTGTTTCCATTCGCACGGGGCAGCTGACTAACCAGTACCCGTGGAACCTCTGCAGAAGAATGCAGCTAATGGTTTCGATCTTATGGTTAAAGATTGAGAAACAGGGAAATATTTTAACTGAAATCAAGACCTTTGCAAACCATTGCATAAATCATTTCTTGTTAACTCACAGCGTTTGCAATGACCACACAAGAGGAACAATGATGAGTCATTGGCAATTTACTAAAGCGGCCTTTTCACGGGGCGACTTGACGCAAGAGTTAACCGGAGTTTAACATCGTGGGAACCTCGTGCGATAACAGTACGGCATTCGTGGACCACCGTGGACCACTGTAGCGCTAACGGCAGGTCATCGTGTAACTTGGTCACTCGGGAGAAAATTCAAGAAAGTTTGAATTTCTCCAAGATTGACTTGTACACTTGTGGTTGAGTATTGCAACATTATATGAACGTAGTGGCCAGTGCGATATCCGTAATAACTCTTGCGGTTACCGTGGGAACTCCTGCGAACGGTGAACCCGGAAGCTGGACAGAGGGGACAGAAGGTGAGTAAAAATTATCTTCTGTGGGATTGAATTTAAAAAATAAATAAAAATAAAGATTTGCATCCGCATATGGACATCAACTTATTCATGAGATTCAAGAAAATAACTATAATCTTTAAAAGGGACTTTAAAAGGGACTTTACTGAAATGTTACGCATTTTTATGGTCCGTGAGAAATTTTTCACATGTACTTCTTTGAGAGATACAGGTCGGAGTCCTCGGGTCCAGGGGTCCGGAACGCTACCAATCAATGTTGTACAGAGACCCGTGTAAGGAGTGAACTGCACATGCTGGTTTAAACCGAAGACAGACACAAAAAGCTGGAGTAACTCAGCGAGTCAAGCAGCATCTCTGGAGAAACAAAGCTGATGTTTCGGGACGAGACACATCTTCATTATGAAAGAAAACTGTCAGGGAACATAAAAACTGACTGCAAAAGTTTTTATAGATATGTGAAAAGAAAGAGATTAGTTAAAACAAATGTAGGTCCCTTGCAGTCAGAAACGGGTGAGTTGATCATGGGGAACAAGGATATGGCGGACCAATTGAATAACTACTTTGGTTCCGTCTTCACTAAGGAAGACATAAATAATCTGCCGGAAATAGCAGGGGACCGCGGGTCAAAGGAGTTGGAGGAATTGAGTGAAATCCAGGTTAGCCGGGAAGTGGTGTTGGGTAAATTAAATGGATTAAAGGCCGATAAATCCCCAGGGCCAGATAGGCTGCATCCCAGAGTACTTAAGGAAGTAGCTCCAGAAATAGTGGATGCATTAGTAATAATCTTTCAAAACTCTTTAGATTCTGGAGTAGTTCCTGAGGATTGGCGGGTAGCAAACGTAACCCCACTTTTTAAGAAGGGAGGGAGAGAGAAAACGGGGAATTACAGACCAGTTAGTCTAACATCGGTAGTGGGGAAACTGCTAGAGTCAGTTATTAAAGATGGGATAGCAGCACATTTGGAAAGTGGTGAAATCATTGGACAAAGTCAGCATGGATTTACAAAAGGTAAATCATGTCTGACGAATCTTATAGAATTTTTCGAGGATGTAACTAGTAGCGTGGATAGGGGAGAACCAGTGGATGTGGTGTATCTGGACTTCCAGAAGGCTTTCGACAAGGTCCCACATAAGAGATTAGTTTACAAACTTAAAGCACACGGCATTGGGGGTTCAGTATTGATGTGGATAGAGAACTGGCTGGCAAACAGGAAGCAAAGAGTAGGAGTAAACGGGTCCTTTTCACAATGGCAGGCAGTGACTAGTGGGGTACCGCAAGGCTCAGTGCTGGGACCCCAGCTATTTACAATATATATTAATGATCTGGATGAGGGAATTGAAGGCAATATCTCCAAGTTTGCGGATGACACTAAGCTGGGGGGCAGTGTTAGCTGTGAGGAGGATGCTAGGAGACTGCAAGGTGACTTGGATAGGCTGGGTGAGTGGGCAAATGTTTGGCAGATGCAGTATAATGTGGATAAATGTGAGGTTATCCATTTTGGTGGCAAAAACAGGAAAACAGACTATTATCTAAATGGTGGCCGACTAGGAAAAGGGGAGATGCAGCGAGACCTGGGTGTCATGGTACACCAGTCATTGAAAGTGGGCATGCAGGTGCAGCAGGCAGTGAAGACAGCGAATGGTATGTTAGCTTTCATAGCAAAAGGATTTGAGTATAGGAGCAGGGAGGTTCTACTGCAGTTGTACAGGGTCTTGGTGAGACCACACCTGGAGTATTGCGTACAGTTTTGGTCTCCAAATCTGAGGAAGGACATTATTGCCATAGAGGGAGTGCAGAGAAGGTTCACCAGACTGATTCCTGGGATGTCAGGACTGTCTTATGAAGAAAGACTGGATAGACTTGGTTTATACTCTCTAGAATTTAGGAGATTGAGAGGGGATCTTATAGAAACTTACAAAATTCTTAAGGGGTTGGACAGGCTAGATGCAGGAAGATTGCTCCCGATGTTGGGGAAGTCCAGGACAAGGGGTCACAGCTTAAGGATAAGGGGGAAATCCTTTAAAACCGAGATGAGAAGAACTTTTTTCACACAGAGAGTGGTGAATCTCTGGAACTCCCTGCCACAGAGGGTAGTCGAGGCCAGTTCATTGGTTATTTTTAAGAGGGAGTTAGATGTGGCCCTTGTGGCTAAGGGGATCAGAGGGTATGGAGAGAAGGCAGGTACGGGATACTGAGTTGGATGATCAGCCATGATCATATTGAATGGCGGTGCAGGCTCGAAGGGCCGAATGGCCTACTCCTGCACCTAATTTCTATGTTTCTATGTTTCTATGTTTCAGACACAATTCCGATTAGGCTGTCTGAAGAAGGGCTCCGATTCGAATCGTCACCTATTCTTTTTCTCCAGAGATGCTGCCTGACCCGCTGACTTACTCCAGCTTTTTATGTTTTTCTTCCCAGATCTGACTTACCTGCTGAGTTACACCAACATTTTATGTCCTTCTGTGCATATTAACCAGCATTAACCAGCGTCTGCAGTTCCTTTAGACATTACCTAACTTCAGATTTTAGAGATATAGCGCGTGGGAACTCCTGCGAACGGTAAACCCGGAAGCTGGACAGAGGGGACAGAAGGTGAGTAAAAAACGTGGTCTCAATATCGACAAGGGAACATGTGTCCTTCGAGGACGTCCCACCTAATTGTCATTGTTGGATAATCTTTTTAACAGGAACACTTGCAGAGATGGCTCCCATAAAATCTCAAAGAAAGGGGGTAAAGCGTGTCAGAGATGTTTTTGCCATGTTGCTCTATTCAGTTTCTATATTGTTTCAGTTTCTATATCTATATTGTTGCTCTATTCAGTTTCCCAGGGGGTCGGGACGGGACTGGAGTTGGGAGGGAAAGGTGGGGGAGTCTAGGGAGAGGAGGGGGAGACAGATGGGGGTGTCTTCATTTACTGGCGGCGGGTGTCTGTCACTGAAACAGGCAGGTGAGATTTCACATCCACCTTGTGTGTGCCTCTCTCTCTCTCTCCCTCCCTCTTACACAGGCTGAGAGACTCTGCCTCTGTGAGTGTACGTCTCTTTCTCCCCCTCTCCCACACACAGTAAGACCGAGGTACTGTGCTCAGTCCATCTGTGTCTCCCACATACACAGTAAAATATGTCTCCAAATGAGCCAATTCAACCAAGGGAGGATATATATAGTGTGTGAAAAAAAAAGTTACATCATTTGTGTCACGTGTAGTTCACGATGTTCATTCAAGATTTAACGCGAAAGCTCGGGAAACGGACAAGTCACTCGCACAAATAACAGAAATGCCGAGTACCGTGGGAACTCTTTATCTACCCCCGTTATATCGTGCGAGACTCGTGCTGGACCACGACCTCTTCACTCTGGTGACATCTTGCGTCAACTCGCCCCGTGAAAAAGCCCCATAAGCGATCACCTTTCTATTGTTCTAGAAAGCAAGACTGAGCTAGAAGTGAGAAGATGCTAAGTCAACCTCTGGTGGTTGGATAAACTGAGTTCATAAATTCATGTGTTTAAGAAGGAACTGCAGATGCTGGAAAATCGAAGGTAGACAAACATGCAAGGGAAACTCAGCGGGTGAGGCAGCATCTATGGAGCGAAGGAAATAGGCAACGTTTCGGGTCGAGACCCTTCATCAGACCGGGTCTCGACCCAAAACGTGCCTATTTCCTTCGCTCCATAGATGCTGCCTCACCCGCTGAGTTTCTCCAGCATTTTTGTCTACCTTTCATAAATTCTTGTGATAGGAGCAGAATTAGCTTGTTCGGCCCATCAAATCTACTCCGCCATTCAATCATAGCTGATCTATCTCTCCCTCTCAACCCCATTCTCCTGACTTCTCCCCACAATCCCTGACACCCATATTAATCAAGAATCCACCTATCTCTGCCTTAAAAATATCAATTGATTTGGCCTCCACAGCCTTCCGTGGCGTTGAAATCCACAGTTTCACCACCCCCTGACTAAAGAGTTTAGAGATACAGTGCGGAAACAGGCTCTTCGGCCCACCAAGTCCGTGCTGACCAACGATCACCCATCCACTAGTTCTATCCTACACACTAGGAGCAATTTATGCGTCAATCGACCTACACACTGCACGTCTTTGAAGTGTGGGAGGAATCCGGAACTCCCGGAGAAAACCCACACGGTCACAGGGAGAACCTACAAACTCCATACAGATAGATCGAAACCAGGTCTCTGGCACTGTAAGGGAGTCAGTTTATGAGCTCTGCTAATGAACTCCAAGGAGAGCTTTAACCTGAATGGACTAGTGTTCATTTCTCTCTGTATGGTGCAGTGCCCTCTAATGCACACGCA
Organism: Amblyraja radiata; assembly: GCF_010909765.2. Taxonomy (NCBI): domain Eukaryota; kingdom Metazoa; phylum Chordata; class Chondrichthyes; order Rajiformes; family Rajidae; genus Amblyraja; species Amblyraja radiata. The sequence goes on along the minus strand of NC_045981.1, from coordinate 14,308,310 downwards.
ATGAAAATCAAACTCAGCAGAGACTTACCAAAGTCCTAGAAAGCCTTTTATTGCAGAGCATTCAGACATGATAGCAGTCATTTTGACTTATGGCAAGAGTCTATGATCAGTATCTTCCCAGCTGTTGACAGGCAACTGAATCATCCTACCACAACCAGACAGCAGTGCTGAGCTACTATCTACCTCTTCCTCTCTCTACACCTTTCCTTGTTCATAAATCACAGCTATCCACAAGGCCCACTGTATAAATCAGGGCCAGATTACCAAACTCAGAGTTTAACAGGGCCATCTGAGTTAAGCAATGGGAGTAGGAATAAGGAATAAGGAAAACTATAGATTTTCTGGCAATATTGGACTGGCACGGTGGCGCAGCGATAAAATTGCTGCCATACAGCGCCAGAGACCCAGTTTCGATCCTAGCTACTGGTGCTTGTCTGTATGAAGTTTGTACATTCTCCCCGCGACCTGCACGTGTTTTCTCCGAGGTCGTCGGTTTCCTCCCACACTCCAAACACGTACAGGTTTGTAGGTTAATTGACTTGGTATAAATGTAAAAATTGTCCCTGGTATGGGACATTGCTTATGTGCAAGGGATCACTGGTCAACGTGGACTCGGTGGGCTGATGGGCCTGTTTCCGCACTGTACCTCTAAACTAAAGTTATCTAAACCTCCTTTAATCCCAGACAAAATTACGAGAACGCACTTGAAATTCACCCCTGGAAGTCCCCCCAAATATGTGGCACCTAGGCCGGGTGAGGTGGCCGATCTCTACCTCATCGGGACTTCCGCGGTTGATCGACGGGTCGAATTTGCCCCCTGCAGGTGGGATTGTGGAACTCCGGCACGATCGGAGCCGGCTGATCCGTTCCCATAGCCGACTTCCGAGGCCTGCCTTAAGGGCCAATAATCCAGAAAGGCTCTGGTACCAAGGGTGCTGGAGAATCAGTGGTGGACCTGTACATCCTTCCTTAACGAAGAAGGACAAATGATGAGAATTGTCATGGGGGTGGCAAATTTCAGTCTGGCTTTGCTGAGATCTAGAATAAAGCAGGGCATTTGTCCTACATTTAAGCATTCATTTGTTTCAATGTACCTTTTCATATCCCTCGTTTCCTCCTTTCCCCTGACTCTCAGTCTGAAGAAGGGTCTCGACCTGAAACGTCACCCACTGTATGTTTTACAGGCACCAATTAACCTACAAACCCGCGTGTCTTCCAGATGTGGGTGGAAGCCAGAGCACCCGGAGCAAACCCACACCCTCACAGGGAGAACGTGCAAACTCAGCACCCGAGGTCAGAATCGAACCTGGGACTCTGGCGCAGTGAGGCAGCAGCTCTACCAGCTGCACGACAGTGCCGCCTTGGTTTAGGCCTGCAGGGTCAATTTGTCTGGACCTTTGGTGGATCTGTTCTGAACTTTTGCATGCCTCTCATTTCCCTCTCCCCTGACTCTCAGCCCGAAGAAGCATCTCGACCCGAAATGTCACCTATTCCTTTTGTCCGGAGATGCTGTCGGACCCGTTGAGTTTTTTGACTCCAGCTTTTTGTGTCCAACTTCGGTGTAAACCGGCAACTGCAGTTCCTTCCTACACAATAAAGCGGTGGAATAAGTTTGAAACAGTATTGGTCACTTCATGTGTAAGGAAAGAATTGCAGATGCTGATCGAAAGTAGACACAAAATGCTGGAGTAACTCAGCGGGACAGGCAGCAGCATCTGAGAGATACTGCCTGTCCCACTGAGTTACTCCAGCATTTTGTGTCTACCTTTGATCACTTCCATCTCTGGTTTAGAAAAACAGTGAAATCTTATTAGTCCTTGCCTGCACTCTGCCTCATTTTAAGGCCCATTCCATGGTTTAAAGCCAGTTTGTGTAATTTGTAAAAGATTTTGGCAGTAATAGCATAAATATACTGTGCCTCTTGCCAGGCTTTTCCTTCATCCTGAATCAGCTTTTTGTATCTGAACAGTACAGTCAATACCCACAACATTCAAAAAATGTTCCTTCACTTTCTGCATTGAGAGACATTTACTCAAAGTCAGCTGCCTCAATCATTATTAAGGGTAAATAAACATAAACTAGTTATTAATAATTGGCTGTGGACTAGGAGGTTGTCGCGAATAATGTTTGAAATTAAATGCTAGAAAGGTTTAAAATAGAAAAATATATAATCAATTTTCTGATGTGTCTGATATCGGTTCAGTTTTGTTTATTGTCACGCGTACCGAGGTACAGTGAAAAGCTATTGTTGCGTGCTGACCAGTCAGCGGAAAGACAAAACATGATTACCATCGAGCCATTCACAGTGTAAAGATACACAGTAGGGGAATAACGTTTAGTGCTAGGTAAAGCCAGGAAAGTCCGATCAAAGATAGTCCGAGGGTCACCCATGGGGTAGATAGTAGTTCAGTTGGGAGGAGACCAGGGCACCCGGAAAAAACCCACACAGTCACAGGGAGAACGTACAAACTGGGTACAGACAGTAACCATGGTCAGGATTGAACCCGGGTCTCTGGCGCTGTAAGGCACTACTGCTGTGCCACTGTACCACCATATGAATGAAGAAACGTTGCCTATGTATATTCTCTAGAGATGCTGCCTGACCCATGGAGTTACAATATAAAACATGAAACTATTTACCAGTGTTCCCTCTGCTGATTCTAATGCAGGAATTACCCTTTTAAACAAAAATACTTTCTGCTTCCTACATGTGGAAGACATCAGAAACACAAAATGATTTTAAGTTCTCAAAAGTTAGTCAGAGTCATGGAGTCTTACAGGGTGGAAACAGGCCTTTCGGCCCGACTTGCCCACACCGATCAACATGTCCCATCTACACTAGTCCCACCTGCCTGTATTTGGCCCATATCCCTCTAGACCTGTCCTATCTATGTACCTGTCTAATTGCTTCTTAAACTTTGCGATAGTCCCTGCCTCTGCTCAGGGCAGCTCATTCCATACACCCACCACTCTTTAGGTATAAAAGTTACCCCTCAGATTCCTATAAAATCTTTCACCCTTCAACTTAAACCTATATCCTCTGATTGTTGATTCCCCTAAAGCAAGAGACTGTGCGTCTACCCGATCTATTCCTCTCATGATTTTATACAGCTCTATAAGAGTCACACCTCACTCTCCTGTGCTCTAAGGAATAGAGTCCCAGACTACTCAACTTGTCCATGCAGTCCTGGCAACATCCTTGTAACATTTTTACAAACAGTTATGAGTTATGATTTTATGATTTTATACACCATACACTACACAATAGCACAATTTGTCAGCATTTTATTGGTGGTTGAAAAGAAATTAGTCACATATTGTAATTTTTAAAGAATAACAGAATGTCTCCAATAAAACAGGGCTATGACTACAACCAGAGCAAATGTGTTGTCTGGAAAAATAGTCCCGCCTGGTTTTGTTCAAGGAAGTACAGTATTTTTATTTTTGTCCGGAGTTATTGGAAAGAATAATGCAGAAAATCACTTCCAGAGGCTTCACTTGGAATCAGATGCTTTTATCGAAATGGAAGGTTGAATCTTAGTGTTTCTGCTTTCATATCCAAGATTTGGCTTGAAACACTCTGGCAAGCACCACTAGAATGGACTTCGTCCCTGAAATATTTAGGGAAGTATAATGTTTTGCCTAAAGAAACTGGAGAGAAGAGACATAGCCATAATTGCTTTTTTCCCCCCTAAATGTATAGAGGGTTCCATTAAAAATATTTGAGTTGGGAACGTCAACTTAAGATGCTGCTGTGCTGACAATTAGCAAGTTTCTTTCAAGGAAATTTAATGTCCCTGTGCTTTTGCAACGTTCCCTCATCTCTGGCCCAGTTCTGCAAAGTAGACTTTGCTGTTTCTATATTTGATAAGTCGTGAAATCAATTGGCGCAGCGGTAGAGTTGCTGCCTTAACAGTGCTTTACAGCGCCAGAGACCCGGGTTCAATCGCGACCACGGACGCCGTCTGTACGGAGTTTGTGCGTTGTCCCCATGACCTGCGTGGGTTTTCTCCGAGATCTTCGGTTTCCTCCCGCGCTCTACAGATGCACAAGTTTGTAGGTTAATTGGCTTTAGTGTAAATGTAAAATTGTCCCTTGTGTGTGTCCCTAGGGGTAGTGTAAAATATGTGGGGTCGCTGGTCAGCACGGACTCAGTGGACCGAAGGGCCTGATTCCGTGCTGTATCACATAAAAAAAATTTTTTTAAATTGATTGCAGACAGGCTATTTGTATTCTCTTTCCTTACACACACAGACTGGGAGATTTGGCGGCCATACATTTAATATTGGTAAACAGGAAGGGGAGTTGATGTACGAGGTTCAACCATGACTTATGGACTGGGTGGAGGTGTCGGGTGCTAAGAATAGCTCGTGACGGAGAAGATATGCGCGAATCATACAGGCAAACTCATCGCAAGGTGAAGTAATGGAAGCCCTCTCTGATTAACTCCTCAATTGTAACAAAGCACTTACTGAAAGAGTGACATATATATACACACACACACACACGCCAAATCCCCTCAAGTTATGTTTGCAGTTCTACCTATCATTATTTTTAATACTTTAAATAATTCTGGTCGGGTCCTTGTTGGATTAAGTGCATTTCATGTGTTTTTCATTGGTCTAATGCCACACAGATGTGAATATTACAGGGAGAAGGAAAATAGCAGCCTAAATATAGCTCTGCTCTTGCCCTGTAACCATTTTCTCAAATTGAATAAATAGGTTACTGCCAGAGATGGCTTGGAGAGGTCAGTGGCTTCCCTTTTTGGACATGGATGGTGATTAAAATCTAGAAATGTGAAAATATAAGGTCATCAGGTCATAAGGTCATGTGATAGGAGTAGAAATAGGCCATTCAGCCCATCAAGTCCACTCCGCCGTTCAATCATGGCTGATCTATCTCTCCCTCTTAACCCCATTCTCCTGCCTTCCACCCATAACCCATCAAGAATCTATCTATCTATCCCTGCACCTCTTGTCTATTGTCTAATGAATAGATTCTCAATTTTGCTTTAGTGATATTTCAAAGTAATGGAAGCTAATCTTTCGTGAGAGAAATAGATCGGATAGATGCACAGAATCACGGAATTGAGGGCCAGAGGACATAGGTTCAAGGTAACGAGGAAAAGATTTAATAGGAATCTGAGGGGTAACTTTTTCACACAAAGGGTGGTGGGTGTATGGAGCGAGCTGCCAGAGGAAGTAGTTGAGGCAGGGACTATCCCAATGTTTAAGAAACAGTTAGACAGGTACATGGATAGGACAGGTTTGGAGGGATACGGACCAAGCGCAAGCAGGTGGGACTAGTGTAGCTGGGACATGTTGGCCGGTGTGGACAAGTTGGGCCAAAGGATCTCTGTATCTCTAAAGTTCAAAGTAAAGTTAAAAAATAAAGCATCACCTGAAGTTTAAACGTTGATCGTCTTTCTCTCTCCGGTGGTAATTTTGCAGCCCCGACCCACCCCTGGCGAAACAAAATTCCTCAGTGTACATCTCCACCTTTCTGGGACATGGACACATCGCAGTGGCAATAAACATTGTCCCCCTCCCATCATGATAACCAGACCACATTCTGTACTGGGTTTAATCAGCTGTTACTGGGAAAACCAACAGGCCTAGTGTCGCATCGAGGAGGTTCAGGGTGAGAGATTGTCCGTGCATAGCCACCAGCAACATGACGTAAATGAGAAAATTCCACAGGCAATCCGCTCATGGAACATGTCTCCCACTTCTGA